>NW_024070196.1:56495974-56529602 GCF_014754425.2 Oryx dammah
TTTCACCCTGCCTCATCTCCCCCCATCTCCTCAGCTCCCCGATGCCTTTCCGTACCCCAGCCTTCCTTTTTCCCTCAGCTCCACCGCATCCTTTTTAACCCACACCTCCTCCCTCCATCTCCGGTCCTTATCTGGCCCTTACGGTCCTCCCCACTCCGTTTGACCCCTCTCTCCCCCAACCCAGATTCTACCCCAGCCCCCCACCCCTTTCCACCCGAGCCCCGCTCCTCCCAGCTTTGCCACAGGCGTTCCCTCTGCCCCTGGGTTCTCCCTCCACCGTGCCCTCGTCGGCCCCGGTTTCCCTCCAGCCCAGCTCTCCGAATACCCTCCACCGCCCCCTTTTTATCCTGCGAGCCTCACCTGCCCGCCTCCTACGCCGGTTTTTCCCTCAGTACCACCCTCGCCCGAGATTACTTCCTGTCCGCACCGACCCCCGTTTTCCTCCGAGCCCCACCCCCACCTCTGGGTTGTACGCCGCCCCGCCCCCACTTTCCCCTGGTCCAGGCTCCTCCAAAACCCAGGGTCTTCTGCCCACCACCCTCCCCATCTCCTTATCAGCCCCGCTGCCCCTCCATCCGCGCTTGATACTGCCCGAGGCCACCTGCCCCCACATCCCCGACTCCCCCTCAGCCTCGCCTCCCCCCGGGCCCAGGGTCCACCTGCCCGCCCCGCGTCGCCCACAGCCGGCTCCCGGCTTCTCCCCTGCGCGCCCCGGCCCCGCCCCCCGCGCGTCCCCGCCCGCGCCCGCCGCCATGTGACGGGAAGCAGCTGATGGCCTCTCCGGGTGGCGGCGGGCGCGGCGGCGGCGGCGGCGGCGGCGGCGGGGCCGGGGCGGGGGCGGGCTGCGTGGGGGCGGCATGAGGGCCGGCGGCCCGGGGGGCTGAGGCGCCCGCCGCCTGCCGCGAGGCCGCGCGCGTCCTCCATGGAGGCCGGAGGTGAGTGGGGCCGCGGCGCGCGTTCCCCGCCGGCGGGGCAGGGCCCGTTCCCCTGGGGGCGGGGGGTGCAGGCTCGCCCGGGAACGGTCCGCGGGGGTGGGCTGGCATGGGCCACCGGGCCTGGGACGTCCGCGTCGGCGGCCGGCGAGGTGCACGCCCGGCGCCGAGCTTTGTTTCACTTTCGCTGTCAACGGCCCCCACCCCGTCTCCAACGTCTCCCGGCCGGACCCGGGGACTACGGGCCTCTGTGCAGCGGGGATCCCCACCCCCGGGACAGTGGGGGGCGCCTGGGGCCAGACGCCACCGCCCGGTTGGGACGCCAGGCCCTCGGAGGTGTGGGTGTTTTGATTCCCGAGAGAGGGTGGGTGCCCAGGTGTCAGGTGACGCACTCGAGGTCTGGGTGGGAGTCCGCTCTGCCCCATAGAAGCTGTGTGATCGTGGACGAGCCATTTAACACAAGTCTCTTTTGTATCTGCAAAATGGGCTAATAATAGTATCTGCCTTAGCGGGCGGTTGGGAGCTTTTCAAACTTGCCTGCGCATGAAAATCGGGTCTGGAATTCCATTTGAAAACCCATATTGTGAGCCTGGTGACATAGATGGGGGGACAAGTTAGGATACACCGATGAGTGAGGTACTTGCCTTTATCCTTGTTAACAGCTGTATCAGAAAACGGTGTAGAAGTCAGAGAATATTGGAAGCACTTGGAGGGTCAGCCCAAATGAACATAAGCCTCAGTGGGAATGGTGTGCTTGTGCTAAGGCCAAACCTCAAGGCGCGTGCTTCAGAATCTTTCCAACCACTTTGCCTCTAAACCCTGCTAATATAGAAACTTGGGGTGGGCTTGTGGTTTATTCTGGGAGTCCCAACTCTTGAATATACTCCCTTGCTTAAAGGCAGTTTCCTTAGGGGAAATTTCTCTGAAGAGGTCAAGGCCTAGGCTCAGAATTTGTTCCAGAACCTCTTTGTATTCTTCCAGTGAAGTGCAAGCTTCATTCTGGTCTGGAAGATTATGATTGTGGGTGTTTTTATGTTTCCCTGACTCCTTGGATGGAATAGGGATTACTGGTGGGTGGGTGGGTTGAAATCAGGGGATTCCCCCAGGGTGGTGTAACTTTTTAATTTGGGAAATGACATTTCTTTGTTTGCTGGAGTCAGGCATTCAATACCAGGTGTAGAGGTAGCTCTCCCTACTTTCCCATCTAGATAAGGGCTTTCTTTTCAGTGAGTGTGTTACCCATAGAACTCTTGTTAAATGGCCTCTATTGTTTGCCTGAAATCTTACGTGAATCTTTTTCTAGCTTCCGCTGTCATTTCCATTGACTCCTTTTAGTTTATATCTGACAGTGATCTGGAGCTAGTCTCCCTTTTTAGCAGGAATATGTTTCCAGTTCTGGATTTTTCCTAATGATTGACGACTGTGTTTTGGGGTGTGGGCTGAGCTACTGAGAGCTGCCAAGCTCTGTTTTAAAAAAAGGTCAGTTTTATGTTCTTTTGAAACTGAATAAAGGCCTTTGTGATGGGATTACAATGGGCAACAGTAGATATCTTCAGAGCAGTGGTTAGAATGCATTTATACGTTGAAATATTTATTGAGTATCTACTGTATGTCAGGCACTCTAGGCCGGCGCTGGCTGAGAGAACTATAACGTCAAGCCACATATGCAATTTGAAATATTTTAGTAGCAGTGTTAAAAAAAAAAAAACGTGAAACAGGTGGATTTAACCTTAAAATTAAATGTTTGTCAATCTATCTCAACATATAATTGTGATAAATTATTGAACATTTTTAGATTTTTGTTTTTGTACTGAGTCTTCAAAATAAAGCATGTATTGTGTAGCTAACAACCCATCTTAATTGGGACTTGCCATATTTCAGAAGGTTAGTAATCACATGTGGCTAGTGGCTACTGAATGGGACAGTGCAGCCTGATAGCAATGAACAGTTTGAAGTGAGGATGGGGAAGAGAGAAACTACAGTCACCTAAAAACAAGCAATCAAGAGAAGATGGGTGAGTGATGCTTAAAAGGAAAATTCAGTGCAGTGAACGCAAGTCACTGGGCCACTTTGGGTAGTGAGGCCAGGAAGGTCCCTTGGACCTTGACACTAGCACTGAGGCCTAATCTGGACAAGGATCTGGGGCCAGCCAGGCAGAGTTTTCTAGGATGATGGAATGGCTAATGTAAAGATTCTAAGGCAGGATAAATCATAAAGCTTCCTGCCAGCTAGAGTCCTTCATAGCTTCCGTCTCTGTGTACAGGCAAATCTCCTCCCACAGAAGAGGCCCATGGTACGTATCTTTCCACTCCGCCTGATTATCCAAACACATCCCAATGTTTAATTAGAAAACTCGGATCCATAGGCCTTTTCACCAAGAAGGTCCAGGGCAGGTACAATCCCAGATGAAGCTGGATCCTCTTGCCTCTGGGTTTTTTGTTTTGTTGTTGTTGTTTTTTTTTTAAGTTGTGCACTAATTATGGCTTTCTCTTCCAGCTGCCAAGTTTAGTTTGGGCCCAGACTCCCTTTCAGAATCTTCATAGTTCCTTCATTTTTTTTTTTTCCTCCTTATTTTAGTCTTTGAATTCTCGAGCCTGAGATAGCAAGAGATTAAATCCCCAAATGACAAAAATAGAGTGTGAAATCTGGATATGGCTTATGTTTAAGAAGCATTTCATGTTAAGTTTTTGGCAAAGGCAGCATAACAGTCTAAGGGACTTCATTTCATGTATATTATAGAGAGATACCATGTATATTTATTCCACAAATATTTACTGATGGCCTGCTCTCTGCCAGGAACTCTGCTAGGCACTGGAGATGAACATACAAGGTCCCGACTCTGTGGCATTGATGTCCTAGTTGGAAGGTGACAGATAACGATCACAATGGTGTTTGTGCTGTAAATAAAATAAAGTGAGAAGTTATGAAGAACCTTGACTTGAGATCAGAGAAGGGCTCTCTAAGGAACCTCTCTTAGGGCTCTCTCTCTTCACATATTCTAAGGTGAAGAGAAGAGCTGGTGCAAAGGCCCTGAGGTTGGAACTAACTGAGACCACCAAGGGGTGAGAAAAGGCCTGTGTGCAGGACTTCTAGGGCAGGGTGAGGTTTTTATTATGAGGTGGATTGAGACTGATCACTGAGAGGTGAGGAGAATGGGTGGTGGGGGCCAGAGAGGGGGCTAGGAGAGCAGTCGGAAGCTGCTTAGAGATAATGTTGGATAGATGAGCTAATGCTGATGAGATGGTGTTACATAGTTGAGAATAAACAGCCATGAGGTGGAGGGAAGTTAGGTTTGCCAAGTCTTTTGGGAGCAGGCTCGATAGAACTTGTTCATGGATCTGGATTGGGAGGTCAAGAAAAGAGAGAAGTCGGGATGAGCCCTTTTCATATTGTGTGGAGCCTGCGTGACGTTGAAAGAATGGATGACATGCATATCCTGGAGGAAGCGAACCAAGTGTGGCTCTTACCAAGATGGAATAAAGTCAGGTGATAAAAATGTACCTCCAGGTCAATGTCGTTAATATTTGACTACTCCCGGTTTCTCAGCCTCAACACCATTCCATTGACGTTTTAAGCAAAATAATTTTTTTCTTGTGGGAGTTGAGGGCGGTCGTCCTGTGTGCTGTAAGATGTTTAGCAGCGTCCCTGGCCTCCACCCATTAGATACTAGGAGCACCACCTCCCGGAGAAGGCAGTGGCAACCCACTCCGGTCAGTACTTTTGCCTGGAAAATCCCATGGACGGAGGATTCTGGTAGGCTGCAGTCCATGGGGTCGCTAAGAGTCGGACAAGAAAATTTTCTTAACTGAGCAACTTCATTTCCACTTTTCACTTTCATGCATTGGAGAAGGAAATGGCAACCACTCCAGTGTTCTTGCCTGGAGAATCCCAGGGATGGGGGAGCCTGGTGGGCTGCCATCTATGGGGTCACACAGGGTCAGACACAACTGAAGCAACTTAGCAGCACCACCACCACCACCACCCCTAGTTGGGACAACCAAAATATTTCCAGATATTGCCACATGTCCCCAAGGGACAGAAGTGCCCCCAACTGAGAACTGGATTACATGAAGGAGGCATTGACAGGGTAGGGCCTTGTTACCTTAAGATACCTAGAAATAATAAAACACTACAGGATTGCTGCTTAACATTGAGTCTTGTTTTCGATTTGAAATATAATGTCCTACCATGCAAATATTCACATCCAGAGGAGTATGCTTGATTACACAAGTAATTGTATAAGTTAAAGGGTCACATATACAAAAATACAAATTTCTAGGAGGAATTACCTAGGCCTGTACAAATGCCAATTTAGACAGACCTAATATTTCAAAACCTAGATTTCCACATAGAACCTCAGGGAATGAATATTCTCTTTACAAAGGAAACTTTAAAATTTCTCTTTAAATAGCAAAGCTACAAAGTCTTGATATAATTTATTAAAATTCTATTTAAAGAGAATTTTCAGCAAAATATATCCATGTAAATAAGATGTACCCCTGTATTTTCTTATAATGCATACATCAGGAAATATTATATATATGCACACATAAAAATATTATATACATATTTGCATGTTTACCATCTGATTCATTGAATCTAAGAGATCATGGATTGTATTGCCGTTATGTATCACTGAAAAAATACTTCCTATTAAACTATGAGAAGTCATCACTTGACGCATCCTGATTTTAACAAGGTCAAACTATGAGAAGACATATAGAGATATGTCCTAAAATACACAAAACAGGAGCTGTTAAATTAGTATCTATCTGGTAACAGCTATAAAAGGCTCAGTCTCAAAACTGCTAAAGTGGAACATACTCATCAGACAGTGACCTCATTCAGGATGGAAGCCAGTTTTTATATTCATATGTATCACAATCAAAGGATCAGTTCTCAAGGCCTTGAACTTACGGACTTTGTCAGCCATTGAGAATCTTCTGTCAGAGGATAGAGTTGAATTAGGGACTGCCCTTTAAGTCGTTGAAGAAGCACCAGTCCAGCCCCCACCCTTCACCCTGAGAAACAAGGATTGAATTGGCTTGGTGTTTGAAGGAGGCTGTATAATTCCGAGCTGGAGATGGGGTTGGGGCAGAGGGAATTGATAACTACAGGAGAGCAGTGAAATAAACAGGGTAGGACTTACTTCCGCTTTGATAGTGTGAGATCTGGGTACGCTTCTCAGTTGCTAATCTCGGTGGGATTCTCATAAGCAGAATATGAGTCCAGGTGTGAACTCGAATGAGCTGCTTGGGGCATGTCAGGGAGACGTGTGTGGCCGGCACGCGGCATGGACCGGAAAGGGGAGGCTGGGGCCAGTGGGGTGGGGAGGAAGGTTGCCTTTAGTGGTAGGCAAGTGGGTGCCTTGGAATGTATTTGAAAGAAATGTTGTGATGTAATGTGTGTTTCAGCTTTAGCAGGGTTCCTAGGGGCAGGAAAAGAAATGAATCTTGTAAAAAATTTGGGCAAGATGGGATGAAGATTTCAGCCAGAACAGAGAGGAGATGGAAGGAGGAGGGTAGATCAAGAGGTGGTGAGCAGGGCCAGTGTTAGCCTTGGTGATGGGCGGGATGCTGGCAGGTGAGGGGAAGTCTGAGTTTCAAATACTTCTTTCGGGAGAGAACTTAAGTACATCTGAAAGCCTCCTGATCAGTACTTTCTAGCTCGATCCTTGCCTGGCATGCCTCCTTTCTTCTTCTTTGGGCTTTCATGGGAAAACACGGCCCCCCCTTCGCTGGGTTCACCCTGACAAAGGTTACTCTGAGTCACGGTTAACCAGCAGTGCCAGAACTGAGTAACCCCACTGGAATTTGGCCTGTGGCTACTGTTATTGCCCCGGGTCATTTAAATGACAACTCCCTCTCGGAATCCAGACTGTCACTTTTTGCCAGGGGACGACCTCTGCTTTCCTGTGTCTGAGTCAGCAAGGTGCTGGGGGGCTGGGCTCTGCCCTTTCCGGTGAGGCAAGGGTGCCTTCTTGAAGTATGCTGTCTCCTGCCCCAGAGGAGCCGCTGCTGCTGGCCGAACTCAAGCCCGGGCGCCCCCACCAGTTTGATTGGAAGTCGAGCTGTGAAACGTGGAGCGTTGCCTTCTCCCCGGATGGTTCCTGGTTTGCCTGGTCTCAAGGACACTGCATTGTGAAGCTGATCCCCTGGCCTCTGGAGGAACAGTTGTAAGTTCTTTCACACCCAAAGGAATGAAGATGTCCTGGGGAACTTTCCCAAATGACTTCCTGCCCAAGAGCAGGAGAGGGAAGGTGGCTGAACAGTTCAGAAATTGATCATCGGGGTTTCCAGGGTCCTTCATCCTGTACCTGTGAAACCTCATTCTGTTGATAGCCCCAAGTGTTTTTTTTTTTTTTTAACAGCTTTATTGAGGTATAATTTACATACTATACAATTTTCCCATTTAAAGTGTACAATTAAGTGACTTCAGTATATTTACAGAGTTGTGCATCCATCATCATGACAAATCTTAGAACGTTTTTGTCACCCCCAAAAGAAACCCATCATTCTTTAATACCTTTCTCCTCTCCAGCCCTGACCAGCTTCTAATCTGCTTTCTGTCTTTAAAGATTTGCCTATTCTAGGCATTTCATACGAATTGAATCGTACATTATGTCATCTTCTGACTGGCTTTTTTCACTTAGGGTACTATTTTCATGGTTATCTGTGTTTTAGCATGGTCCGTGACTTAATTTCCCAAATGATTTCCTTTTTATGGAGACGTAACATTTTGTTTTATAAATTTATCAGCTGGTGAACATTTAGGTTGTTTTCACTTTCTGGCTATTAAAAATAATGCTGCTGCGAACACTTCCGTACTGGTTCTTGTGTGGATATGTTTTCGTATCTTGTGTGGATGTATGTTTTCATATATGTTTAACCATTTGAGGGTATGTCAGGCTGTTTTCCAGAGTGGTTGCACCATTTTATAATCCCAGCAGCAGTGTTGGAGATTCCCAGACTTTCCACAACCTCACCAACACTTGCAGGATAGCCATCGGAGTGGGTGTGAAGTGGCATCTCATTGTGGCTTTGATTTGCATTTCCCTATTGACTGCTGATGTTGTGCCTCCTGGCCCCCCACCTCCTCTCCCCCCACCATGTGCTTACTGGCCCTTTGCCTATCTTTTTGGGAGAAATGTCTATTTAGATCCTTGGGCCATTTTAAAATTGGCTAGTTGCGTTTTTTGTTATCAACCAAGTTGTTTCTGATATTAACTAGCTTTTCTTTCTCTGCGCTGGACAAGTCTCAGTGTTTGAAGGCTGTGAGCTCCCAGTCAGATGGGAGCATCTGCATTTTTTTCATTTGTCCCAGGGCAACGCTATGTCTGTATTTATTAATTCAGCCAGCATTTTTTGCACATCTCCCTTGCCTGACCAGGAGCCAAGGGCTGAGAATTCTGAAATATATTAAGCATGGCCCCTGCCCTTGAAGGTCTCATTTGTTTTGCTTTAAGCATTTTATAAGTCGCATATTAAAGTTTTTCATAAGTCCAGTCTGAAGCTTGTTGCCTTGATAATAGGTAATGATGATGCACGTTTGCTGAGATGAGTACTTTGCATGCTGCAGGGGTTGAGGAGTGTACATTTGTGCATTTTCTGGAAGGAAGTCCATTTCAACGATCTTAAAACTGCTCTTCCTGCAATCAAAAAATCTCAGAAATGAGGTCATCTATTTATTTGTTTTTTAAAAAATTTTTATTGGCATATAGTTATCTACAATGTTGTATTATTTTCTGCTGTTCAGCAAAGTGAATCAGTTATACATACACATTTATCCTCTCTTTTTTAGATTTATTTCCCATATAGGTTATTATGGAATATTGAATAGAGTTCTCTGTGCTGTATAGTTGGTCCTTATTCGTTATCTATTTTATATATAGTAATGTGTATTTGTCAATCCCAGTCTCCCAATTTATCCCTCCCCTTTTTTCCCTTAACCATAACATTATTTTCTACATCTGCAACTTTGTTTCTGTTCTGTAAAATAAGTACATTTGTAGCTTTTTTTTTAGATTCTACATATAAGTGCTATACTCTGTTATTTGTTTTTCTCTAACTTCACTCCGTAGGACAGCCTCTAGGTTCCCCCATGTTGCTATAAATGGGAGGTCATGTATTACATACACTGCTTTTCAACATGAAATTAATCATGTGATAGTTAAAAATCAGAAATAGCTTAAAAACTGGTAACAAGAACGGTTAAGGAGAAATTATGGCATTGCCATCTGATATTTTTGCAGCCATCAAAGATTGCAGTGTAGGCTTTTTTTTTTTAATGTTTATTTACAGTTGCGTTTGGTCTTCATTGCTGTGCAGACTTCTCGCTGCTTGTGGCGAGCGGGGGCTACTCTGTAGTTGTGGTTCGAGGGCTCCTCCTTACTGTGGCTCCTGTTGCAGAGCACAGGCTCTAGGTTGCTTTGGTTTCAATAGTTGCCACATGGTGGGCTCAGTAGTTGCAGTGCCTGGGCTCTAGAGCACAGGCTCAATAGTTGCTCCACAGCATGTGGGATCTTACTGGATCAGGAATCATACCCGTGTCTCCTGCATTGGCAGGGGGATTTTTTTACCACTGAGCCACCAGGGAAGCCCTGGTTTTTTTTTTTTTTTTTTTAATCACATTTTTCAGTTCCTTCTATACTTGTTTAATGAAAATGTTAAGATCATTCATTATTTATTAATCCCCCAGTCTAAATGCAAGGGATTCAGCTTCGTATCCAGACTTGGGTATGACATAGATTTAGTCTGAAAAATAATTTTTTAAAAAAGCATAAAGTGGAAAATCTGTTATTTCCTTGAAAATCACTTCTGTATTCAAATATATATATATTCAGTTCAGTTCAGTCACTCAGTCGTGTCTGACTCTTTGCGACCCCATGAATCGCAGCACGCCAGGCCTCCCTGTCCATCACCATCTCCCGGAGTTCACTCAGACTCACATCCATCGAGTCCGTGATGCCATCCAGCCATCTCATCCTCGGTTGTCCCCTTCTCCTCCTGCCCCCAATCCCTCCAAGCATCAGAGTCTTTTCCAATGAGTCAACTCTTCGCATGAGGTGGCCAAAGTACTGGAGCTTCAGCTTTAGCATCATTCCTTCCAAAGAAATCCCAGGGTTGATCTCCTAGACATAATATGTCTTTCCCATATTAATTAAGGAAAACAGAAATTTGAGCATTAACCCTTTTTGTGCATCTTTTGTTTAATGAAGGAAATATTGTTTAGCATGTTAAATGGCATATTACTTATTTCAGGGAAAAACCATATATTTTGAAGAGTAATAACTTGAGGAAATATTTACAGTACAAGGCTTACTCAGAAAAGCAAGCTATGAAACTCTATGCAGTACGATCCCAAATTTGTTTTTGAAAAACATGCATATATGTAAATAAAAATTCATGGTACAGTGTTTACTGTGGTTAGAGTGGTGTTCAGTTCAGTCGCTCAGTTGTGTCTGACTCTTTGCGACCCCATGGACTGTAGCACACCAGGCTTCCCTGTCCTTCACCATCTCCTGGAGTTTGCTCAAACTCGTGTCCATCGAGTCAGTGATGCCATCCAACCATCTCATCCTCTGTTGTCCCCTTCTTCTCCCACCTTCAATCCTTCCCAGCATCAAGGTCTTTTCCAGTGAGTCAGTTCTTTGTATCAGGTGGCCAAGGGGTTGGAGTTTTAGCTTCAGCATCAGTCTTTCCAGTGAATATTCAAGGCCAATTGCCTTTAGGATGGACTGGTTGGATCTCCTTGCAATCCAAGGGACTCTCAAGAGTCTTTTCCAACACCACAGTTCAAAAGCATCAATTCTCAGTGCTCAGCTTTCTTTATAATCCAACTCTCACATTCATACATGACTACTAGAAAAACCATAGCTTTGACTAGACAGATCTTTGTCATTAGGATCTGGGTAATTTTTATAATTTTCTCATCTCCAAAATTTCCCCATTTTCCACTATTATTTTTATAGTTTGAAATAATTGTTATTTTAAAAGTTCTTTAAAAGAGAAAATCTGAGTCCTTTATATTCTTGTTAGGATTGTTACACACAAGAAATCATACAGTGCTTTCAAGATTGAGCAAATAATTGATATTAATGAAATAATGTACTACTTTTAGAAGTAACATTTTCAGACACTTTAATTTTGATGAATTTAAGTTCTAATGACTCTACCCGGGCCCCGAGCTACCCCCCTACCTTCCGTGTGGCTCACCCTTTGAATTCATTGCAGACTCTGAAGTCCAAGGCATTTGCTGGACACTAGGCTAGGACACCCAAGACTTGGCTCTGATTCTGCCTGTGATTTTGTGGCCCTGGGAAAGTTATCTCTATCCCATGTATGGAGATTTTAATATCTTGTTCTAGAAAAAAAATCTATGATGTTAAAATGAATTAAAATATAAATGTGCCTTAATTTTTTTGGACTAAAGTAGCTACAGATGTATCTCTTAATTCAAATACAGAAGTTAGGATTTTATAAAAGAAATAAAAGGTAACTTTGGAGGTTCCAAGCTGTCCTGCAGAGATGTCGCATGGCCAGCTCGGACTCTCAAGTCAGAGCCGGGCAGGTCTTTGATGTGCATGTGTCGGCCTGTCTGGGGCCACGTGTGCACCGGGCAGCCTTCACTGAAAAGACGTTCTGTCAGAGGGACAAATTTTCAGAGCACATTTGGCCATTTAGACCAGGAGTCAGCAAACTTTTTCTTTAAAGGCCCAGATAGTAAATATTTTGGCTTTGGGGTTTATGTCTCCATCAGGACAAGTCAGCTCTGCTGCTAGAGGGTCTAAGCGACCCTTGATGAGATGCAGGCAAACAAGCAGACTTCATGTGCAAAACAGACTGCCCACCTGGGCACTCCCTGCCAGCCTCTGCTATGGAATAATAGAGTTTCCAGAGCTGAAAGAACCTACACTGGCCTCAGTCTCTTGCTGCCAGTTTTGTAGGTGAACTTGGTTAAAATTATTTAATATATTTCAACCACGTGATTGACAAAAGCATGATTTACCTAATTTTGGGGGAACAAATGTAATACAGAAAGAGGTTCAGCTGCATGTACGTCTACTATAGGATTTTTCATGGAAATAAGTTCCAGCTTTATCATCACCATTCCTTCAATTTGATAAACCCGAGAGTGTGATCAGAGTCAGGTGGAAAAGCAGGACTGAGTACTTGCACTGATAAAGTATATTGCAGACCAGAAACTGTGTTTGCGGGCTGAACTGCAGGGCAATTTAATTGCTTGTTCCTTTGAGAGGTATGTGCAGCAGAGTGTGGGCAGGGCCCTGTTTCTTAGGGACAGAGTCTTATTTAGCTTGTCTAGGCCTGTGTTTCAGCATAAGTAGAAGGTAAAAGGCAAGGCTTGGGCTACAAGATCTTTGAGGTCAGTGTACCTCTGAACAGCTCTGAGTTCTTTCCTTGATGCCCTGCTGGTTGGTTCCTGGGCTGGAAGAGTCATCAGAAAAGAAATGAAAGAGCCTCACTCATGGATCAGAGCAAAGTGAGGGAAGGTGGAAATCATGGGTAGTAAGCAAACTGTTGGCCAGAAAGGGGTTTATTTTTCTGCTCTTAGGGTGCTTTCTAAGCCAGAGATAAAGGAGTGTTATGAGGCAGAAGAGTAGCAAATACGTAATCAGGCTCTAAGTTCTGTCCTAGTTCCAGACCTACAGTATGCTTTCTTTCTCATGAGGAACACTGAATGTCTCTCTCCTTCCATGCACAAAACCTGGGAGAACTTTCCAAAGAAGAGAATGACTCCCTGGAGCATCTGTGATCTAGTTCTCTCCCACAAGGCAGGTCACGCCACTACAGGGCTGTCAGAAGTGGAATGAGCCACGGCCAATGAAGTCCCTGTTACAAGCATTCTAAAAAGAAACAGGAAGAAAAGTCATGCTGCTGCTGCTGCTAAGTCACTTCAGTCGTGTCCGACTCTCTGTGACCCCATAGACGGCAGCCCACCAGGCTCCCCCATCCCTGGGATTCTCCAGGCAAGAACACTGGAGTGGGTTGCTATTTCTCCAATGCATGAAAGTGAAAAGTTAAAGTGAAGTCGCTCAGTTGTGTCTGACTCTTCGCGACCCCATGGACTGCAGCCTACCAGGCTCCTATGCCCACGGGATTTTCCAGGCAAGAGTACTGGAGTGTGTTGCCATTGGCTTTCTCCGAAAGTCATGCTAGAATTCACCAAAGTTGTTTCTAGGACTTCAAAGCCTTAGATGGCCCAGAGTGAAAGGTTGGTTGACTTGGTGGCAGTTTCAGATTCATTAAGAACTCTTCTGCTTTCCCTAGCATCCCTAAAGGGTTTGAAGCCAAAAGTCGAAGCAGCAAAAATGAGACAAAAGGGCGAGGCAGCCCAAAGGAGAAGACACTGGACTGTGGGCAGATTGTCTGGGGCTTGGCCTTCAGCCCATGGCCTTCTCCACCCAGCAAGAAACTCTGGGCTCGTCACCATCCACAGGTGCCAGACGTCTCTTGCCTGATCCTTGCTACTGGGCTCAACGATGGGCAGATCAAGATTTGGGAGGTACAGACAGGTAGGTCATTTCTGGCTGGAATCAAGGCCCCTAGGGCTTGCTTGCACATTCTGATCAGGGACGGCCTGTTGACTGAGGGGTGTGGCCGTGACCCGAGGACCAGGGCTTTGTCTCCCCCTGACTTAGTGCCCCGCTTTCTCACTCCTAGGGCTCCTGCTTTTGAATCTTTCTGGCCACCAGGATGTCGTGAGAGATCTCAGCTTCACACCCAGTGGCAGTTTGATTTTGGTTTCTGCATCTCGGGATAAGACTCTTCGCATCTGGGACCTGAATAAACATGGTATGGAGGTGAAGAGATGACTTGGAAGCTCCCATATACTCTTTACTTGTCCCTCTCTCTGCTTGACCAGTGTAATTTTATCCAGAACAGTGTTTCTGAACCTTTTTTCCATTAGTGCCTCCTAAGGAGACTTTTTAGACATACTTTTCCTAGTCACCACCCCCACCCCCCGACTACCTGGGAGATTTTCATACCAGAGATACAGAGATACACTGTGTATCTGTTCAAGTATTGGATGCTTATCTATGCTTTGTACATTAAAAAGGTAAGATTTTTCTGACTATCAAGAACCAATTTTCATCCCTGATGAAAATACATGGTATAGCATAGCTTTTCTCAGCTCTGGCACTCTTGCACTTTGGGCTAGATAATTCTTTGTTATGGGCCAACCTGTGGGTTTTCGATTGTGGAGCAGTATACTTCTCGTACCCATGAGATGCCAGTAGCACCTTTTCCAGTGGTAACAACCAAAAATGTCTCCAGACATTGCCTGGTTTCCACATGGAGGGCCACAGTCTCCCTGGGTTGAGAACCAGTGATTGAGAAGAAATCATCTTTGTTGGGTACTTCCTGTTAGAGATACAGTTAGAATCTAGGTTAGAAGAATTCTCTCAGGCTAGGGGTGGGGCGGAGCGGGGTGTTCATTTCTCCTTTAAGCAGAACAGTATCCAGGAGTGGCCTGATAAAGAATTCCATTCATCTCCGGTGTTGATCCTTAGCTGGAATGGTGACACAGGGAAGAGGAATTTATTTCCAGGATATTTCTCCCTCATGTGGGCAGGGACATGGGTGTGGAGGGAGGTGGCAGAAAGAGGAAGTGGCGTCGTGACTATTCCAGCTCCAGCTTACCTGTCCCTTTCCTCTCAGAAACAAGCCTGCTAGCTTGTCAGACAACTAAGGAGGTGCTTGTGGTGGCCTTACCTGGAGGCATCTCATCACCCAGAGAGCCCTGGAGCCTTTTCTGCCTGTTGCTGTGGAGCTTGTAGTTGCGTGGTCCGAGGTGGGCCTGCAGACTGGGAGGACTGCTCAGAGGCAACACCATTTATAATGTGTGTCCGCAGGCAGCTTGCCACCAGCAAGGAGGGGAAGGGACCGAGAGGGGACCGAGAGTGGACAGAATGGCCTCGGCCAATTACTAGGGCCTTTCAAGGAGAGAAGGGCTAGAGTTGTGTCCCTAGGTACCCAGCCCTGCCTTGCTACCCTGCCTTGATACAGTCACTCACACCTACCCGGGGGCAGGTGCACTTCATACAGCTAAAGAAACCATGACTGACTTAAAAAAATTTATTTCCAATATATACTCACACATACACGTAACTCATAAATGCATATAGGTGACCATAGACATTCCCCGCCTTTGTTGGGGTTTCTCCCCCTAAGCGGTCTCACCCTCCCCTCAACTGTATTCCTCCATAGTCCCCCTGTAGTGCGGTCACCCATGCTAAGAGCCCTTCCATGCTTCCTTCCATGCTTTTCTCTATACTTACATAATCTATTTAGACACTCACGTTTCCACTTATGGATTTGGGGGTCATTGTCTCACAGAAATGGAATCTCGTTTTTTACATTTTTTTTGCATCTTGCTTTTTTTTAAAAATTAAACACTCCATAGAAAATCTAGTTCCTTAATTTCATGTGACTTAACAGGTGGAATACTACCCTTTATCCATCCATTCCTCTCTTGATGGGCATTTGATTTTTTCCCAAAATGGAGACCTGGAGAGATGAAATGAGTGTCCCAGCATAATGCACTGAGTAGGCAGTGGAGCCAGGGTTCAAGCCCAAGTTTGCCTGCCTCAGAGCACGTGGCCCTAATGACCCTGCACCACTGCTCATCCGTTCACTCTGGCCAGGTGTGGAGAGTGGGATCCTGTGGCCGGGGGAAACCATTACAGAGCATGAATGACAGAGAATTGAAGGTCTCAAACTTGGGAGGATGCTTCAGAGTAGTCCAGGTGGTTGGAGGACCTGAAAAGAATAGTCTGCTATAAAAGGAACATGTCCAGTCTAATCTGTGGCCAGCCTTTATCCCATTGACCTTGTGGATTTTGGTGAAGCAGTTGGTAATGATTTCCCTTGGGCGCTGTAATGTCATGTTAATAGGTTTCAGGCATTTAAATGACAAGTCTTGTCATATGTCTCTGCATTAAAAAAAGGAGCCCAAATCTAGAAAGATGGTACTGATAAAACCTATTTGCAGGGCAGCAGTGGATATGTAGACAGAGAACAGACTTGTAAACACAGTGGGGGAGGAGAGGATGGGATGAATGGACAGAGTAACATGGAAACAGATACACTACCATATGTAGAAGAGATAGCCAGTGGAAATTTTCTGTATGACTCAGGGAGCTCAAACCTATGCTCTGTGACAATCTAGAGTGGGTGGGATGGGGTGGGAGGGAGGTTCAAGAGGGAGGGGATGTATAAATACCTATGGCAGATTTATGTTGATGTATGGCAGAAACCAACACAATATTATCAAGCAGCTGTCTTCCAAATAAAAAGGGGGGAGTGTAGGCTCAGCTGCTGGAGAACCACTGGATATAGCAGGTGGAGGGGCCACCACTGCTGGTTTTTGTGCTTCCTGCTTTGTGGTTCTGGGAGTTGGCTAACTGTTTGCTCCCCCTTCTCTCTCCAGGTAAACAGATTCAGGTGTTATCGGGCCACCTGCAGTGGGTTTACTGCTGCTCCATCTCACCAGACTGCAGCATGCTATGCTCCGCGGCCGGAGAAAAGTCGGTGAGTCTCAAACTAGGGGTGCCCTTTGCTGTGTTGCTTCAGTTCCATGAGATGTGGAGGCCTGTGTGTGAGAGGGTAAGCGAGCCAGTGTCCTTGAAACTCGCCTGCAGATCCACCCCAGCGGGAGCCACGCTGCCTGCTGAGGCCCCTCCTGCACGCCTGCCTTCTGATTTGCATTGTGACACAGACCCGCTCCATCACTGGAGGGCCATTTGCCTTCACAAGATGGGAAAGTGGTGCTTTTAAAATGTCTTTCCCCCTCAGAGTCTAAGATTTTAAAAGTTGCAGCCCACACTTGGATCCATATTTCCTTTAAACCATCTAATCTGAATCCATCTGATTAGGATTTCCATTTCAAATCATAAAACATAGAGAACCTTCTTGAACTTTGTCCTGAAGTCCTATCTATTAAGGAAAAGTAGTGGAAACGCTGGAACAGTTTGGAAACCGTTTGAGTTTTGTATCTGCATTGGGCTGTTGGTTGCTATGACTGACTTGGGAAAGTTAGAGAGTCCACTATTTGGTATAGCCCAAGAGGTTAATCATTGATTTGAGGTTTGGAACTAGGTGAAAACGAGAGTTTTCTTTAAGAAAAAAATTATTCTTTTAATGATTCTCAGAAGTTGTAAGTTAATGAGCTAGGTCAGACCTACAGCTCTGGGGCAGATTTCTGTGGTCCTGTAAACCAAAGTGGAGGGGGGGTGTCAGATGGCTCTGTTGGGTACCCTGGAATTCACCTCTGACCCGTTTTTGGTTTTAAGTGAAAGGGCAAGATAGCCACTGGCTTAGGTCTTCAGCATGCATTGCCCTACTTGCTAAGAGAGCTCAGAAGCAGAACCCAGATCCCTCCCCTGAGCCATGTTGGCGGCCATCTTCCTGAGGTCAGTCAGTTGATCTCCCTTAAAGTAAGCATCTTGAGCATGTCCCTTGCTTAGGCGCCTCAAGAATTCAGACCCGTCACTTTGTTTAAGCCCAAATGACACGCTCTGGAAGAAGCGTAGAAGAGCGGGTAGAGAGCTTGGCTTCCCCTGGCTGTAGAGCCGGGAGAGGCAGGGCTGTAGCTTCCCCTCGCTAGTCGTGTTCTGAGTGCTGTCTCCACCCTGACCAGGCACCTGCTCTTCCCACAGGTCTTTCTGTGGAGCATGCGTTCCTACACGTTAATCCGGAAGCTAGAGGGCCACCAGAGCAGCGTGGTGTCTTGTGACTTCTCCCCTGACTCTGCCTTGCTCGTCACGGCGTCTTATGATACCAATGTGATCATGTGGGACCCCTACACCGGCGAGCGGCTACGATCACTCCAGTAAGGATCGCTCCCCTGCTTCAGCTTCCTGGTGGGGTGAGCGATGAGAAACCTGTCTTGGTGCCGGACGCAGTGTGGTCCTGCCTGTTCTGAGGCACTGGTGTGCAGCAGTGTTTGTCAGTGGCATTCTCAAATGAGCCCCCAGTGCCTTCAAGTCTCCTGTGATCAGAGGCTCACTGTATTGCTTGGATTCAGCATTATGAAACCTCACAGTGACTCTCTCTTTCCATTTACTAATAACTGTAGTAACAGGTTCAGAATGATCCTCTTATCGAAACTGTTATTTCCAAAGTGAGTTTTCATGTTCTCACCAACTTGGTCTCCTTTTCCCCTTTGTCTCTGTTGTTTTCTGAAGCAAATAATAGGTAGTCCTATAATTATCATGTATCTTAGCCTAAAAAAGACTTTCAGTTTGTACTGGGGCATTAAAGTGAGGGCTGACCTACTTTGCATACGGAAATTAGCACAGGGAGTGTTGGTAACTCTTCAGCCCTCTCCATGAGACACTGGAGCTATGAAATGCACTTGTTTCCAGGTGTCTTTTACCCAGTCTCCAAATCCCCAGGTTTTCCACATAGGGTCTAAGACATGTCTGGAACCTCTTCGTGGCTGAGGCAGTTTGGCCTCCTGCCTGGGGACAAACACTGAAGGGTGGAGGGTGGCCGAAACTCCAGGCCCACCTACTGTCCTGTGTCCTCCTCAGCCACACCCAGCTCAACCCCCCCATGGATGACAGCGACGTCCACATCAGCTCCCTGAGATCTGTGTGCTTCTCCCCCGAAGGCTTGTACCTCGCCACAGTGGCAGATGACAGGTAATGAAGAGAAACCTCTTTACGCAGCCTCAGAACCAAGTGCTTGAAAGGACTTGTACCATCACCTTCAGGGTCTGACCTCAGGCCTACTGACGCGTCCCATTCTCCTCCAGGCTCCTCAGGATCTGGGCCCTGGAACTGAAGACTCCGATTGCGTTTGCTCCTATGACCAATGGTCTTTGCTGCACATTTTTTCCACATGGTGGAGTTATTGCCACAGGGTATGTATCTGTTAGTTGAACAGATGGGTGGTGATTTCTGCTGAGTATTCCATGCAGCTTTTTAAGGAAAGAAAGCATCTAGAATTTTCTTGCCTATGAGGACGGCTTTAAGGAAATCTGAGACTACATAAAATTCTAATATTCACTTCTGCCAGTGTAGTTTATCATTCACTTTTAATATTTAACCTAAATGTAATGAAAGGTCTACAATTCATGCTACCAAACAGGCCAAGTCTGCAAGGAAACAGAAATTAAGATGATGCAGAATTTATATGGAAACCATTTTGGGCAGAGACCACCTTACAGGGAACATCTATAATTCAGTAAGTGGTACTCTGCCCCATTACGTTTGAAGCCATAGTATGATTTATAAAGCCCTGCACTCCCAGAGATAGCACTTTGGACTCAAAGGTGTCTAGAGTTCTCGTAATGCTCTCAGCAGCCTTAATTATTCAGCACCGCAGCCTTTACATGTGTTTCCAAGGTCCAGGTTGCATTTCACTCTCTGCAGTCTCCTGCAAGTCAGTAGAAATGTTAATAACTCTCACAGTGAAAAGACATTTCCTAGGTCTGTCTTTTGTTTCATTTCAGGACAAGGGATGGCCACGTCCAGTTCTGGACGGCTCCTCGGGTCCTGTCATCACTGAAGCACTTATGCCGGAAAGCCCTTCGAAGTTTCCTCACGACATACCAAGTGCTAGCACTGCCAATCCCCAAGAAAATGAAAGAGTTCCTCACATACAGGACTTTCTAACCCAGTCTCCATAGTCTTACTTGTTTTCTTTGTAGCAGGATAAATCTTCCTGACAAAGGAGTAGGTGGAATAATGGGCCAAACATCTGGTCTTGGGTTGAAATACAATTTCTCTTTGGGAAGCTATGAACAGAATGTAGCAAAGCCAGATTCCAGTGGACCCGCCGGGGTCTCTTCCCCAGGACACATGAGTGTCACTGTTAGAAAAGGGACAGAATGATGGAGCTTGAGCTTTACCTTCAGTCCACTTATGCACAGCAGTGCTGGGCCCTCTGGTCATTTTGATTCCAAGTGCAGTTAAGGAGTTGTTTTACTGAGAGGAGCGCCTGGGCCTCACGCCTCTGTGGCAGCAGGAAAGTTCCCACTCCCTTGATTGGAGTGTGGCTTCTGCTAAGTGTCTTGTCACTGATCCAGATGCAGAAGAGGCCTTGGTGAAGTTCTGTCCTGCTGGTCAGAGCAGCTCTGATGTGAGTGAGCAAGGGCTTTCCTTCCCCCCGTTCCCCTCTGGCCCGCAGGACAGGTGTCATAGAGATGTCTGGTGGGAGGCATTATCAGCTCAAGTCCAGGTGACTCAAGAGGCCGTGCTCCTGATAGATGGTAGATTTGGCTTAAAAAAAA
Organism: Oryx dammah; assembly: GCF_014754425.2. Lineage (NCBI taxonomy): Eukaryota > Metazoa > Chordata > Mammalia > Artiodactyla > Bovidae > Oryx > Oryx dammah. The sequence continues at coordinate 56,516,164 of NW_024070196.1, forward strand.
AAATAATGGCGTGCATGTGCTGGAGGTGACAGTGTGTCAGGTTACACAGAACGTATCCAACTGCATGACTGTTCCAGTGGCTACTGAGTTATCTGTCCGTTGTTTGCCAGTTAGCATATTTATATTTCCTCAACAGATGTTAAGGTACAGCTGTGTTTTTCTCAATGGCATCTAAAAACCATAGTACTCAATTCCAACAGTTGTGAAGATGTCTCTTCTTAATTGTGTGAAGAATTGGTGTCGTCATTTCAGCTGATTTTCTTCTGTACGAGATCTGACTTGACTGCTTCAACTCATTGGACTCATCAGCCAGTCTCAACTCTGCCCCTAAACACAACTAGCTCCTTAAAAGTACTGTTCTCCTTCAGTGGTGTATAGTTATCTAATCAAGACACCTCATTCAAACAAAATCTGCCTTTGGAAAATTTAATATATTTTAAATTATTTTAAAAGAAATGCAACATCTTATCCTTTGGCTTTCTTACTAGGTGCTTTGTGGAGGCCTGTGTATTATGAAAAAACGTGTTGGAAAGGTAAGAGGAGCCTCTCCTCTGTTGCCTTTGTTGCTGAAAGAAAAACATTTGTTTTCAAGATGAGGCTTTCATTGAAGGAAAAAAGGTAGAAAGATTTTGGCTCGCCGTTTCGTTTTTTCCATTAAGGAGAAAAAAAAAACAAAAAATCACCTTTTAAAACAAGTAAATACAAGGCAGCTGGGAATAGACTGGGCAACATTTAGATTTCATGTTCATCTTGAAATGTCTTGAGAGGCCCTGGGCAGCTTCCTTGAGACAATCCCCCACCCCCACCCCCAGGCCATTAGCTTCAGACAAGGCACACATGAGTGATGGGTGTAACCAACTTCTCCCTTTTGACAGTATAAGAATTAGACACCTTTATAAAGAACAGCCTCCAAAGAAAGTTAATTCTGTGATAATCAGAGTCGGAGGCGGCTTTTTCATATAAATTCAAGTCGAACAAGGCAGCCTCTGTATAGCTGGCTAAGGAAAGAGGAGTCACTTAAACAGTAAGTAAGCTGCTTTATTTTTACTGTGCACAACCCTGTCACAGATGTAGCACAAATGCTTGCAGATAAACTGTCTTCTATTTAAATACAAAGAGTTCCAATCCTTTCAGCACTTGCAAGCTTAGTCAGGCTTCATCTCATGTGCCCTGGGTTAAACAAGTCAGTGTTGGATGATCTCTGGCCCCAGTGGCATCATTTCAAAGAAACGTTTTCTCTCCTGTCCACACTACAGTTAGGAACCAGCAAGCAATTATTCTAAGCAAAAATAAAAAGGCCAGGTTTTAAAGGAAGAAAATTGAGTTCATTTTATAAAAGCATAATGGCTTGGGCCAGAAACCCATTAACACCTATTTAAAGTATACCACAGATTAGATTTACAAATGTGACTTTGGTGATGTTCTTTTTACCTTGTGTTGGAAGATACTTGGGCCGTATTAGATTTGAAAGCCTGATGTTCCAAGTGGGGTATGCCAATTTCCTATCATCCAAGCAACTGAAGAGTAAAAGCCTTAAGGCTAAAAATGGGTTTTGCTTTGTTCCCTTGTAAGACACACAGGCATAGTGCAGGAAGAGAGCTGGACATTAAAACTGCTTTGTACAGTCCTGCTCCAAACAGCCACACACACAGTACTTTTTAAATGTCTGCCCATCCATGCCTGGAACAATTTTACACAGTTGGGGGTGACTGTGTAAACACCCAGCCCAGGCAGCTGTTCATTTGTGACACAGTCCCCTGCTCTCCTGTCACTGCTGGGCCTGAGAGTGAGTTGGCAGCATGTGGTCCCCAGCATCTAGGCCTCAGTGACAATCAGGTCTCTGGTGACTTGAAAAGCGGCAATGAGGGAACTCAGCTGAATCTTCTCACTGGTGCCAACAGAAAGTCTGTACCTAAAAGAAAGCAAACCGAAGTAAGGAGAGAGAACAGCACGGCAGCTGCCTTTTGACCAAAGAACAATAGCAATCAGACCTAAAGTCGGCTGCAGGACTGAAAGGAGGGAGTGGAAATTCATCCCAGGCAGCAGTCTTCTATGTTCCCAGACAGTTTCTTTGCTGCCTCAAATACTCATTCATAAATCTGATTCAGACTACAAAGAAAAAATTTTTTTAAAAATTGTTACCAGTAGCGGTAATCTGAACTTAACTTTGTTCAAGCTCTTTGTGAATATGCAAAATGCATGTGATTAGGGATTATTTCTTCAACTACAAAATGCATTGAGAGGGATTTTAATTAAGTTTCCTTTCTCCTAATTCACTGGGAAGTTTGGTTTGCCATATCTGTGGTTCTGTGGTCTAGTCAATAAAGCAAGACACTGGTATTTATCTTGCAACTTTTTCAAGTGCCCAGCTATTGAAAGTAAAACCATGCAATTCACAGTGTAGCAGTAAGAAGTGACCTAATTGGTACGTGTGAATGCCAGTGATGGTGAATTGGAGTTGGCTGAGGTGGATGTCTATTTTGAACCCAGTGCTTTTTGTCTACTCAAATGAGAGCTGCCAGCTTCACTGGGGGCTAATAACTGTGTTTACTGAAGCAGCCAAAGTGGAAAATTGAGTTTATGTTTACTTTCCCTGCAATATGCTTTCGTATGCCAAAATGCCTTAATAACAGCTGGATAGCTGGCTGTCCCCAAACAACCTAGATGTTTGAACTAAAGCAGGCCTCCCAAATAACAAGAGCACATGGAGAACAAGGGTGGACCCGGCCTCTGAGGCTGAAGGAGAGGCCTTTATCTCAAATATGTAACTGAGCTGTACCTGTCCTTGTTTAACCCCTGTGCTTTAAAAAAGCAGCTCCATGCCCTTCCCCCCGCTTTGTTCAGTAATCCCACCCAAAACTAAACTCCACTATGTATGAATGATTTAGACCAAACCATTGATACTAAACAAGTAGAAACAAAAAACTCGGAACAAAGGGAAAGCAGGAAAACAAAACCGGAAAATAAATACTCACTCAATGTCTGCCATTTTGGTCAATAAATGTATTCGAACTGAAGATGGAAAGTCAACTGGGAGAAAAAAATCAAATGAGTGGGGTCTGTCATTATTTACTGTTAAAAACATCACAGAGGACAAGTATGAGTTTCCACATCAGATAAGACTAATCTCTTGAAGCTACAGATCTTGAGACACCATGCTTCTAGAAGTACAAAGTGTGTAGGTTTTCAAAGTTTTTGTTCTTTTTGAGTCTTTGTAGGGTAGCTAAAAAAAATGAGCAGGTTCCAGAGTGATCATAAGAAGGTGGAAGACCCATCCACAATACTGTTTCAGCCACTGAGTCACTCTAAGTTACTGTCAAAGCTGAGTTCTCACTTGCTATTCCAATTTTAAAAACGATTGATTTTTAAAGGTCAGTTCATTCTCTGTCCACAAAGTGCAGAGCTGGGCCTGAGCCAACCATGTTCTTGAGCAGAATTTCACACACCAGCCAGTGGCTTAGAAGGGAACTGGCAGAACCAGTGTTCATGGACCAGACTGTCCGCAGGTGACTGTGGGTCAGGGAGGAGCTTCTGCATGAGGCTGAACAGACCACTCAGAGCTCAAAGACACAAGTGTCTGGTCCTCCCTCACAGGGCTAACTGGACTGGCCTGGGTGGGTAGTATGTGGGCCAGGGTCGAGCAGCAGTTCTCTGTAGAGAACACACGACCAAGTGGGGAACTTAAGGTGGTTTAGGTGAGACCACTCTGGCTGACGTGAAGCTAGATCTTCCTTCTCCCTCTCTTTTTGGGGAAATACCCTTTTAGAAATACGAATTACAATATCCTACTTATTGCTCTAAAATATGAACCCTTGGAGGAAATAAGTTAGCCTTTCAGGAATTTCTTCTTTCCCCTCAGCATTCTAGAGGTCAAAAGAGTATTTTTAGAACAAGGTTTTAAATAGCAAGATAAAAAATGAGGGACCAGGTTTACACCTCTTCATTCCTGTTTCTTTGTTTCCAAAGTGGACAGTGGAGCTTCAGGTTCCCTCTCCAACCACCCCCAACCCCAAAGCATGCTGCCTTATACACAGCTTCTGAACTGGGGAGGAACATGAGTTACCTCTGTGCACGAACAGGTGTATCTCCGTCAGGATGTCGTGTAACGCCAACCCCTTCAGAGTTTTTAATTCCATGATATCTAGAGAAGAGCAGTTAAGGCAAAGGGACCAAGTTCCAGGACAAACACTGTAGAGAGTGACTTTTAAAAGCAGGGCTTTTCACCCCAACACAGCTGTTGCTTTCCATCTGAAGTGGCATATGTGGGACCCAAATTCTTATTTTTCTGTGTTTTCATCTCCATCCAATAAGGGTTTTCTGAAAGATAACAGTTGTATCTGTCTAGTAGAGAATAGAACCAAATGCGTTCCCTAAAAGGCTTTACATCACTACACCTAGCTCTTAATTTTACAGGAAAACGAGTAACACTGACATCTTGAAAATGACTGCATCTTCCACCCAATGTCTTAAGTGCTTCCCTCCCATCTATGAGTGGAGTGGCTGCAAGCCACACCCAGGTCAGGGCCCTTTAGGAAAAACTCTGTGGCATTAAAGACAAGCACTCATTCCACCCACAGACATCGTGCTCCATCATGAGCTGAAAGGAGTTCCATGTTCAGATCCTGGACACTTAAGCACCGACTGTAGGGCAAGAGAAAGGATATTCCTGTAGGCCGTGGTGAAGTCTTGATTCAACATCCAGTCCAGAATGTTGGCGATGTCTGACTTGAGTGGGTGTCCTGTGCAGGTGTAGACGGTCTCCTCTGTGACCTTCCCAAAGGCCATGTTGGTGCTCTGTGCAGACAGAGGGGGAGAATCACCATGGCTGCTGCAGGCGGATCAGGAGGCAATTGCAGAGGCAGCAATGTGGGGGTGGGGAGGCACCCGACAGGCTGAACCCTGTACTTCTTAGACTGCTAAGATCTGGCCATGTCTGGAGGATGGTATGTTACTACTGCAGAGTCCTTCCCTATCTCTCCCTTGTTTGCAACAAATTATTCTTTCAATTAATTGAAACACAAGGGTGGGGTACATCTTTAATATATAACAAGATCAAGTTTTTACCAGTTCTGTTGTACTGTTGCTTATGTCTTTCTTGGAAAACTATTCCAAAGCAACTAGAGATCTGCTTGGAGTAGTGCCATACCTGTAAGATGTTCAGAGCCCTTCGCATGTCTCCACTGGAAAGAGTTATGAGCGCTTTCATCCCATCTTCACTTATATCAACTCTGAAAGGAAATAGGCAGAAGGGATTCAGAGGTCCTGAGAGCACAAGTGTTTATGGAGGGAACAAGATGGCCTGGGATGATCGAGGAATTTAAACAAAGAAAGAAAAGGCAAGGATAGAGTTAACAATATTCTCCTGATCTACAGACTCCAGAATTCACTGGCTTTTGGGGACACTGGCCTCATGTTGAGTCACAGTCCAGTCCAAGTCTAGAAGGACTCTTACTGGGATCAAGTGTTGTTCTGCTTTGTAGGTAGCTTTGAAATCTGTTCTCTAGGAGGATAGGGTCCTGATGAGATCTGCAATTGCAGAGCCAAGGCACCTGTTAACAACAGCAGCGGCTTGGGCTGGTTACTTGCTTGGCATCTGATTACAAAGAATGTGATGGCTCAGGACCCTCCTTTCTAGTCAAGAAAGGCTAGAGGCATCTTAGCAGAGGGGACTTGGCAATGTGCAGTTCCCAACAACAAAAGAAGAGCAGGAAGAAGGTGGGACAGCTTCCAGGGGAGAAGGATGGAATCCAGTGAAGAACCAAATGATTTTCATGAAGAATGTCTGTGAGATGCCAGGGCAGCTGACAGGGAGGCTTAACCTGTGCCAGGTTTCCTGAATTGTCTACAAACAGTATCACCTTGAAACATACCAGCCAGTAGCCTTACCCAACACTCAGTCTCCCAAGGCCCACCCCTCTTCCCTACTTTTCAACATACTTACTTCTCTTCTTCTACGACGTGTTCCAGGCGGGGAACCATGAGTTCGGGAGTCAGTGGTCCGAATCGGAATCTTGTACATCGGGACTGCAAGGCGGGAATGATCTTTGACAGATAGTTACAGATGAGGCAAAATCTGGTATTTTCAGTAAACTTCTCAATCACTGGCAAGGGAAAAGAAAAAACCACCTCACTTCCATTCTGATTCTTCAAGGGACCCAGAAACCCTGCACTTTTCTAGGGTCATGTGAAAGGCACAGAAAACAAGAATGCAGACAAGTGGAGATGCTATGGTAGCAAGAGAGGATGTCCCTGGAGACCAGCCATCCTTTCCCGAGCTGATATGAACAGGACTGTACAGAATGCTTCCTTTTCCACGATTGGCCATGATTCTGGCACTCTTGCCATTCTACTCCATTAAGATGTGAAATCCAGTATTCCTTCCCTTTTGCATAAAATTCTACTTGGCAGATGGATGTTGCCCCAACTTTTACTGGGCAGGGGAAGAGGATGGCTTTTTGAAGACTTACCAATGCGCTCTGTCTCAAACTCTTAGAGCATTCACGAAGCATTAACATGAATTCAGAGATGCCTAAGACATCAGTTTCATTCTGTACCAACATTCTCACGCTGGGATCTGCCCAGACTGACTCAACAGAACAAGATGCTGCAGAAAGGCTGCCAACGCCTTTAGGACCAGAAGATATTCTGTTCTCCTCCTCCTTAAACATGGGCTGCAATCTACTCCTCCCTAAGATTCTTAAAGATTTTCTTCTCTCTTAGCTGTTCACTGCAGAATCTTAATGAGAGAGATTAAGAATGTCCTTGCAAAGAAACTAACTGCACCAGGCCCCTTAAGACTGACAAATTACAGCACACTCTCCCTTCCCGGCCAAATCATTCTCCTGGCAAGAAGTGAAATCATGTCAGCTTTCTGACATGACTGATGCAACTAAATTTCTAGTATTATTTTCCTGGCTCCTTTGTATCTAAGGGTACCAATAGCAGAAAGGCCTATCTAGCAGTTTAGGAATGAACAACTTCCTACCTGTTCCCATCCATCAGTACAAATTCCCAACTCTGAAACAACCCAGGGGTAAAGGAGGATAAAACACCAGTGTCTGGTCATTACCTAAGAGTCTCCAAAAGGTTTATGTCTTTAAGCTACTAAAAGAGGTAATACCCCAGTGCAGAGATTTTTGTCTAGATCATCAGATGGGGTATGAAGTGAAAGGCATACAGAGATTTGAATGAAAACTGAAAAGAAGCCATGTCCTATCTCATGTCCAAAGATGCTAATTCTCCTCTAGAGCTGTCCTCACCAACACACTGTACATGGCCATACTCCTTACCTCTCCGCAGGGCGTTCTGGGCGTCCTGAGTCATGGCATCGGCCTCATCCAAGATCACTAGTTTAAAGCCTTTCCTAGGAAAACAAGTGGTACTTTCTAAAAGCTTCTTCAATCTCACTGTGACTTCCAGGCCCAAACCTACACCTTCACATTTGTGCCATTGGGCCCTGGCTCATAAAGTTCATATTTCCTAGAACTCTGACCAAAGCAGACATTTGTGGTCACACAGAGCAAATACCCGACTGCTCCTTCAACTCTTAAAGGGAACAGAGGTCTAACTTCTGTGTCAGATTCTGTCCTCTGGCACCTTCATCTTTCTTCCACCCAGAATCCTATTATCCTAGTGCTGCCTTTTCCCCACCACCTTTACTTCTGCCTGTCTTTTCCTCTCTTTTTTCACCACCATCCTAGTTATCCACCCTGATCTCAATTCATTTTTGTTTAAATTCAAACTAGCTCACCCAGTCTCATGATGTAATCAGTTCTCTGTTAACCAATAAAAAGAAACTAATGCTGCCCCAGAGTACTTGCAAATAGATTTAGATAATATTTTCATTTTAGTATTTCTTACCACCATTCCTGTACTTTATGTCTTTCTCATGGCTGCTTTTGACAAAGCCTCCCCCTTCTTTTTTTTACACTTTTATAAACTGGCAAAGGAGAGGATTTAAAAAACAACTCACTGATCAAAATCTTTAGGGAGAGAAATTATGCAAAGAATTCTTACTTAAATATTGTCCTTGTGCTAGCAAAGCTCAGGATTGGTCCCCGAACGATATCTATTCCTCGGTCATCTGAAGCATTCAGCTAAATGTGAAAGAAGCCAGAATAAATAGAAAACATATTAGTGTGCTATGAATTAATGTATCTTTTTATCAGTCCTGCTCAGCAAGCTAGGTCTTAGGTCTAAGGACAGATAAAGAGATGATCATTAAAAAAAAGATTGCAATTATATTTAAAACTCACAGCTCACTAGACCATTCCACTATATTCTGAAAGGCCAATGACTATCTTTCTTCTCCCTTTTGAGGACAATCACTGACATGCTTTGGAGGAATAATTAATTGGTCTGGTCACAGTGAATAGCACCCCAGGCAGGAGCAGAATGATACTAATTTTAGCTACCACAACCCAGAGCAACCCAGAAGTTAGCAAGTTTTTAATAAACTGAAGTAAGAACAATTAAGAATCTTGGTAGCAACAAGATTCTAAGATCTATAACAAAAAAAGTAAGTTAAACCATTTTTTTTCTTAACAATAGACAATATTTAGAATTTCATAATCTAAGTGGATCAGTCGTGTCCCAGCAGTAAACAGCACACTCAAATTTGGTAATCTGAAGAGAATTAAATGAAGGGATATTTTAAAAGGTGCTCGTGAGGTGTGGGAGAAAACACAAGAGCTATGCAATACCTTATGGGCTACTGGGGCCCATTACCACTCCCAAGTCTTAAGGGGTTGTTGGGGGAGTGGTGCTGGCTCCTGGGGAATGCTGGGTGCTGTGCCCTGTGGGTGGGGACACTGTCCGTCTGTGGTGACCCAGGGCTGGACCAGGCATCAGTTTTCCCCCAACTCCTGCCAGGGCCCCTACTGGCCAAACCCAATAGGAGCCAGAGGGCAAGAGAGCTTGTCGGCAACACCGCCCAGTCTTCTGGGACAAGAACAGTGTGGAGCAACATGGAGAAGGGCACATGGGAGACAGCTAGCAACCAAGTGACCCCGAGTGTTTGAGTAAAAGCTGGCAAGAGCAAACAAAAACACCTGGCCCTCCCACTGCCCTCTAGCTACACCCAAAATCTCCAGGCAAAAATGTCAATTATAGGAAAAGTGAATTGAAATATTGTATATCTGCTTCTTTCCCAACCACTAGCAGAGCAACTAACTTGGAAAAGAAAACTAGCACAACTAAAAATAAGAAACCAGAGTCCTCTGAAAGTTAAGGGTAATCCTCTCATTTACCTCCAAGACCATGGAGCCAAATTCCTTATCTTTGTACAGCTGTTTAGCACAGGCCAGGATGGTGGATGTCTTTCCTGTCCCTGGAGGACCATACAGAAGGAGGTGCGGCAGGCGGTCCTCACTGATAAACTTCTGAACTGAAGATGCGGGGAGAAAGAGAGATGCTATCAGTCTCAGTCGCCTCATTCACCGCGGGCCAGAGTTGGGCTGAATCTGCTTCACCTCTACGTTCAAATCCAGGGCACGGGGAGGAATGAAACGTCTGAGGGATGCAGCTGTCAGAGCCACATCCCAAAAGCTTAGTCAGATTCTTTAAGGTTATCACAGCAGAGACCACATCCCTAAGCAATGTATCCAGGTTCTTCAACTAGGATACCAGCCACTGACACAGGGATACTTACTAGTACTCAAGATGTCCTGATGAGAAATGAGATCATCCAGTGTCTGTGGCCGGTATTTTTCAACCCTAAAATACAATGTAGCATGCATTACAACATATATAAAGGCCGGGATATTTTGTTAGGTGCAGAAGAGTCCTTTCATACATATCCTAACTAAAAGAAGAGCGATACAAACCTGTAACCCAGTGGTTCTCAATCAGGGCAATTTTGTCCTCCAGTGAACTCTTGATAATATCTACAGACTTTTCCCCTGTCAAATTGGGTGGAAGGTGCTACTGGCATCTAGTGGATAGTCATCAGGGAAGTTATTAAACATTATGAAATGCACAGGCTAACCCCTGTGGCCACTCCCCCCCCCCAATATCTGGTTAAAAATGTCAATAATGCTGAAAAACTGCTCTCATTTCACCTTTCCAGCTATCTGCCTATAATCTCAACCTGGATGGGCACCTAACGTTAATCCAAAATTGAACCTGTATCCAAATATAAATTAACAGATGAATGGATCAATAAATGGTGGTATAGCCATACAGTGGAATGTCATTGGCAATAAAAGGACGTGAATTGCTGATCTAAGAAGCCAGTCATGAAAGGCTACATATTGTATGATTCAAGTTACATGAAATATCCAGAACAGGCAAATTCACAGAGACAGAAAGCAGATTAGTGGTTGCCAGGGGCTGAGGGAGAGGGGAATGGGGAGTGACTGCCAATAGGTATATTGTTTCCATTTGAGGTATATGAAAAACTTTGCAACTAGACAGTGGATGATCACACAACATTCTGAAAGCACTACAAAATCGCTATAACTGTAAATTGTATGTTATGTATTTTTACTATAGTAACAACAAATCGAACTCATTATCTTGAAAACTTTTGAAAAGAAGAGTTTTTCAAAATCAAGCCAAATCCCATCAGTCTTTAAAGCAACACTAAGACACAGTTGTGGAAGCAGACTGGCTAAGAGTGCAAGCTCTGAATCTGGACCACCTGGGTTCAAATCCAAACCTATTTTCCAACTCTAGACCTTAAGCAAGTCATTTAACCTTTTGGTAAAGCTGGAATAACAGTACCTTCTTCCCAGGGTCTTTGCAAAATTCCAACATCTAATAGGGTGCGTGTAACAAAGTCACTGAAATATAAGTTAACTAGGAAGTGCTGTCATCATTATCATCATTATTCTAGCTTAGAATGTGACCAGTAATCGCACCGAGAGAAGAGACTATTTTGGCAAGAGAGAATATTCTGCCACAGAGGCCAAGGCAATGTCAGAAGACATGGGATCGAACCCGTGTTGTCACCCAAGTGGGGAAGCCGTTTTCCTCTTCCGCAACAGGAACAGGGGCCCAGGGTTACGGGTGAAGGGAGACCTAGCCAGTTATAAATAGAATGGAGCAGGACTGGGGAGTTGAGGGGAGGTGAACTTCTGTGGCTCCACCCCAGCCTCAAGTCCGGGGACTGCGGGGCTAGGTCGGGCTAGGGACTGGGCACTTGTTCACTCGGGCCACCGCCTCCGCGCGCGGCCGATCCCCTTCCCCGCAGCAGCCAGGCCCCCCTCCTACCAGGGCAGGTTTCTGATCTTGGCCGCCTCAGGCTGCTGCTGCTTGTGCGCTGAGGTCTCCATAACGGGGTGATGATAGTGGCCGGTGGGCTTGTCGCGTTTCCCAGAAGCCCGAACCTCGCCAACAGCCGCAAGCAGACCCCGGTACCCTCGCACTTAGACTTAGCGCGCAAACGCAACTCTCGCGAGATTTAGCGGCCATCGGACTTCCTCCCTAGGTCCCGCCCCCTCCCCGTTGCAAAGGCCCTTGTTGCCTGGTTGCCGGCAGGCCCCGGCGGACGCCTCGCGCCAGCTCCGCCCTTCTCTAGCTGGAGCTCCCCTCTCCAGTGTAGACCAGAGTCCTGAACCCAGAGGGAGCGCTCGCCGGAGAGGCACGGCCACCCCCTACAGCCACCAGTCGTCATTACAAATTAAAGTCTCACGGCCAAAGCCAGTTCCAGTCGTCACCAGAGTTCTAGCTGTTACCGTTCAAAGGAACGGAAAGCGGCCAGCGCTAAAATATTCTGAGGTAAAACAACTCCAAATGACACGACCAGTTCTTGAATACAGATACCATAAAAAACGAGGCTTGAAATACTTTTTGCCCCCAAAGCTAGGAGGTGAGCACTTCAAATTGAAAAACAACTCCAAGCACAACTCCAACTTCAGTCTGTCTCTCAAATCTGTGCCCCTCACCCAACAAAATTTACAGAACCGACCTCCAGAAACAACTCCAGAGAGAAAAAATAAATAATAAGTAACTTCCCTCCAGGTTAATATGTGTAACTGGAAAGGGCTAGTTAGTAAGCGAAGAGGACAGGGTCCCTCTGACATGAAGCTGCTGAGGAGAATTGGTATCAAAATGTTAGTTGTTTTTTTTCTGAGGTAAGGGGATTATGAACCACTTCTGTTTTCTATTTTGCTGGTCTATAGTTCCCAGCAATAAGTGTGTATTATATCCGTAATAAAGTTTGGCTGTTTTGGCTGCGCTGGGTTTTAGTTGTGGCACGCAGTATCACGCGAGATTTTCACTGCCGCCTGTTGGATCATTGTTAGAGCATGCGGTCTCTTCGTTGTGGCATGTGGAATCTAGTTCCCTGACGAGGAATGGAAGCCAGGCCCCTGCTTTGAAGGCTCGAATTCTTAGCTACTGGATCACCAGAGAAGTCCCTGTTTTTTGTTTGCTGGTTTTTTTTTTTTTTTTTTGCCATGCTGAGAAAGACAACAATCCTGAGAGGATATGAGGCTGACCCAGGATTACAAGTGTTCTGATTTAGAAGTAGCTGTTCCTTGCCTCTTACTACCACACTGTCAACCATTTTAGGAGCAGAATAGAGGGACAGAGAGCAAATATAAAATGACAGTTATGGCTTCACCCTGGTCCCTTCCTGGGGAGTCAGAAGGGGGTCAGATGGGGCTGTGATTTGACAATGTCCATCTGTCTGACTTACTTCATTTAGTATAATCACCTTATTCTTTATCATATGGATATCCAGTTTTTCCAACGTTATTTTTTGTAGAAACTATCCAATGAGTATTGTATTCTTGGTTCTTTGACAAGTATTCAGTTAAGTTCAGTTCAGTCGCTCAGTCGTGTCCAACTCTTTGCAACCCCATGGATTGCAGCATGCCAAGCCTCCCTGTCCATCACCAACTCCCAGAGCTCACCCAAACTCATGTCCATTGAGTCAGTGATGCCATCCTGCCATCTCATCCTCTGTCGTCCCCTTCTCCTCCTGCCCCCAATCCCTCCCAGCATCAGGGTCTTTTCCAATGAGTCAACTCTTCACATGAGGTGGCCAAAGCATTGGAGTTTCAGCTTTAGCATCAGTCCTACCAATGAACACCCAGGACTGATGTCCTTTAGAATGGACTGGTTGGATCTCCTTGCAGTCCAAGGGACTCTCAAGAGTCTTCTCCAACACCACAGTTCAAAAGCATCAATTCTTCAGTGCTCAGCTTTCGTCACAGTCCAACTCTCACATCCGTACATGACTACTGGAAAAACCATAGCCTTGACTAGACGGACCTTTGTTGGCAAAGTAACGTCTCTGCTTTTGAATGTGCTATCTAGGTTGGTCATAACTTTCCTTCCAAGGAGTAAGCATCTTTTAATTACATGGCTGCAGTCACCATCTGCAGTGATTTGGGAAGCCCCAAAAAATAAAGTCTGACACTGTTTTCACTGTTTCCCCATCTACTTCCCATGAAGTGATGGGACCAGATGCCATGATCTTCGTTTTCTGAATG
>NW_024070196.1:56534602-56557570 GCF_014754425.2 Oryx dammah
AGAAAGTGAAGAGGAGCTAAAGAGCCTCTTGATGAAAGTAAAAGAGGGGAGGAAAAAGTTGGCTTAAAGCTCAACATTCAGAAAACGAAGATCATGGCATCTGGTCCCATCACTTCATGGCAAATAGATGGGGAAACAGTGGAAACAGTGTCAGACTTTAATTTTTGAGGCTCCAAAATCACTGCAGATGGTGACTGCAGCCATGTAATTAAAAGATGCTTACTCCTTGGAAGGAAAGTTATGATCAACCTAGATAGCACATTCAAAAGCAGAGACATTACTTTGCCAACAAAGGTCCGTCTAGTCAAGGCTATGGTTTTTCCAGTGGTCATGTACGGATGTGAGAGTTGGACTGTGACGAAAGCTGAGCACTGAAGAATTGATGCTTTTGAACTGTGGTGTTGGAGAAGACTCTTGAGAGTCCCTTGGACTGCAAAGAGATGCAACCAGTCCATTCTAAAGGACATCAGTCCTGGGTGTTCATTGGTAGGACTGATGCTAAAGCTGAAACTCCAATGCTTTGGCCACCTCATGCAAAGAGTTGACTCACTGGAAAAGACTCTGACGCTGGGAGGGATTGGGGGCAGGAGGAGAAGGGGACGACAGAGGATGAGATGGCTGGATGGCATCACTGACTCGATGGACATGAGTTTGGTGAAGGACAGGGGGGCCTGGTGTGTTGCAATCCATGGGGTTGCAAAGAGTCAGACACGACTGAGCTACTGAACTGAACTGAATTGAAACATTTTTTGATTGAATAACTAATGAAATGGCTATTTATAGATTCCTGAATTTGATTCTTTTTAGTTTGAGATTGAAAGGGTACCTCATTTGAATTTGCTCCATGACACTAGTGCTCAAAAAGTTCAGTTTTTCTACATTAAATACACCTGGCTCAAGGTCCCCTACTGCTCCTTCCACAGGGGAAAGTAGTTCGGAAGTTTAGCCTACTGAGGGAGTTGGTTTCCTTCCCTTCTCTAGGGTCATTTAAGATGTCTAAGAGGTTGTGGGGAAACAGGCCAGAAAATTTGAGGAAGGACTCTTAGTTTTCAGTTCTTTACATAGTCTGTTGGAGTAGATACTCTTTGTACAGATGGGAATGATCCTTTTGAAGATGGACAGTTCTGTTGGTAATAGTATCCTTTCCCTCAACAAACAACTCAGCCAGCCACCCAGAACTTTTGTCATCCCTCCCAATGCTACAGAGTATGAAGTTTAGACTTCCCTGTGTCCCTCCTTCAAAGTCCTTCCACCACCTCCTCCTACTCTTTCAAGTGAGGCACCAGGACCCATAGTATGGGCACTACCAAGGAGCTTGTTAGAAATGCAGAGTCTCTAGACCCACTCCAGACCACCCAGATCAGAGTTTCATTTTAACAAGTTCTCCAGCCAGTTTGCATGCACCTTTCAGATGACACCTGGATCGCAGAATGTATCTTTCTCCCCGCATCCTGCTCCCCACCTCTGTTCTGCATCCCTAGTGTGGATCTTCAGGGAGCTGGGCCACTCCTCTCTCACAAACAGCACTCCCACCTCTTCTCCTCTAAGGGCCCTTCATTTTGATAATTCATCTTCCTAAGTTCCTAGGCATCTTAGCTCCCTTGAGCAAGGAGAGCCCAGCTCCCCAGGACTCTAAGACTTAATTGCTTGGAGAAAAAAAATTCCCCCTTAGTCATTTGTGATGAGTCTAGAGTAGAAAATAAGTCCAGTTAATTCTCAATCATATTATTCTGTCCCACTAATAATAGGCCTTCCAGGCTAGTAAAATTTTAAAGATATTTCTTCATCTGGAACCTTTCCTGATTCTCCCTACTTGGAGTCCAGCTTAATTGCCTTGGGCTAAAATCTCTGGGGTCATCCTGATTTAAAAAGAGAAAGGAGTGTTGATAAGGAGGTGATAGAAGTGTGGCTACATTGATATGACTCTGTTTGGCATTGGTCTAGTCATGGACCATACTGTCTTTATGTTTGTGAGACTGGAAACACAGAGGCAAAAAATAAAAAAGAAAGCAACTGAGTGTGTATCTGTTGTAAGAGCTGTGTGCTAAAAAGGGGACTGTTGACCACTTGCTCCCATCATAGTAGAGACCCTGGAGACATAAGAAAGTGAGAAATAAACCTTAATATTGGCAAAAGACCACAGATTCGATTCGAGGACAAATAGTAATAAGAAAATGCAAATTACTATCATTATTTACATTGGCAGAATTACACAACACTTTATTATACAGTGCATGATACACAGATAACTGCTATTTATAGACATTTCATCTCATTCCTCCAATCCCCCTAAACTCACTCTTTCAGTGCATTTGGCCCAAGTTCAATGGCAATGTGATAAAAAAAAAATGTGTATTTAAAATCAATTGCAAAAGTACAGCAAGAGAGTAGTACTGAAAGTTGAAGAGCCAAGACTGCCGCAAGTCAGCTTGGAGGAGAATTTTTAAACTTGAAAGTATTTTAAGTGTTTCAGTGATATAGATGGTCAAAATATATTTTTTAAAATTCTTTTTACTTAAGAGAAATTGTGTTTTTTAAATGGGGAGTCACCTTAGAATTGAATCTTTTCTAAACTGAAGATACTTGGCAGATGTGCAGGAAATTCAAATATCTGGCTTGTTCATTAATATGAGGATTGGGCAATTGTATCTTGAAGAAGTCTTGACATTTGAAGGTCATTTAAGGTACAGATTTTTTAAAAAACAGAAGCAAATTTCTTTCTCAAAGGGGGTATCTAATTAAAGTTCCATCTCATAGGAGAAAATTATTTTATACTCTCTGCTTTAATTTTTTCACAATTTAAGGGGTATTGAATGAAGAAAACATATTCAATATGTCATATTTTGGCAAATGTCAACCCAAACTGATTTGTTAAATATGGTTATCTTCAATTTGTGCCAATTAATTAATTAAAAATGTTTTCTTAATGCTAAATTCAGATAAGTTCTTGATTTTAATACAACTTCTGATTTTCTTCTGTTGCTCAGGTGATTTGAAATTATAATTGAGAATAAAATTTTGCAAAATTAACATATAAAAGGGCATCACTGGAAATGTTTTCCATTGCATAATTCCAAATGCTGTGGAAGTAGTTGGCGTATTTGGATAGTCATGAAACTTAATTCCATACATACATATTTCAAAATTATCCATCTGCTTAACACCAGGAGGGGTTTCAATGGTAAGATCTTGGTGTACCCAATTGTGGAGAACTTGGTGTGATAAAATTTGCAAAATCAAAATTGTGTTATTTCTTTAAAAAAAAATTAGTGGGATTAAAAAGTTATTCCAAGCTGACAATATGGTATTATCAGAACAAGAAAACAACATAATTTGCTCATATCTTCCCATACTCCTAAGTGACTGCCAGGGAGAAGACACACACAGAGGTAAATGAACTGAAGGTAATCTCCCACAGGAACTCCCTGGTGATCTCGTGGTTAGCACTTTGAGCTTCCTTTACAGAGGGAACAGGTTTGATCCCTGGCTAGAGAACTAAGATCCCACATGCCCCATAGCGTGGCCCCAAAAATAAAAAATATAAAGGACTTTTAAAATTATTCTGAGATGTGAAAATGTAATAAGTCAAGTCATATGAAATTGCTGCTTAAAAAATAAATGTATTAATAAAGGTAATCCCCCAGATCCTCATGATGAGTTGAATTTGGCTTAAGTTTTAATGTTAATCAAGTGAAATTGTATCTACTCACTCGAAGCTCTAAGTGCTGAATAATGGCAGTGACATTCAAACTCAACCCTAAGTGTATTTATATTATTTAATAGAAAAATACTTTGACATCTTTAGTCTAAGTATTACAAAGTATTCTAATACTAGTTATTAAGCTTTTCTAAACTATAGTTAAAACACCTCCCCTTTGATTTGTAGCACGTTATAAACAGAATGGGTGCTATGTATTTATTTGGGTAAAGCAACTGTGGTAGACTGCCTAAAAATGGCCACCAACAATTCCTCCCATCCCCATAGGTTCGTGCCTCTTCCCCTCTCAGGAGGTGGAGTCTTTATTTTCTTACTCTTTTGAGGCTGGCCTTTGACTTGCTTTGACCAATAGAATGTGGTGGAAGTTGGTGGAAATGCTATTCTGGGACTTCCAAACTGAGGCCTGGAAGTTTCCACTGTAATCATATTAGGCAAGAAGTCCAAGTTAGGGACTTCCCTGGTGATCCTGTGATTACAACTCCCTGCTTCCACTGCAGGTTTGATCCCTGATCTGGGAACTAAGATCCTGCATGCCATGAGACACGATCCACCCACCCCACCCCTGCCACTACCTCCACCCCAAAAAGAGAAGGCCAGACTATCCTGCTAGAGAAAGAGGCCAAGGGAGGGCACTCCAGGGACTCAACTGACAGCTAAGTGGCCCTAGACACTTGAAGTCCCCAGACACATGAAGTCCCCAGACACATGAACCCCACAAGGAAAGAGGCCCAGCCATATAGTCCCCAGTCACTCAAGCCAATCTGGCTGAAGTGCCAGCTCTGTGAGTGAGGATGTCCTGGGTTCTCCAGACCCTCATGAAGCCACTCCAGCCAACACCACGTGGAACACAGATGAACTACCCCTCTGAGCCCTGCTGGAGTTCCTGACCTACAGATTCAGGAACAAATTAAATGACTTATTTTTAGCTATTGCATTAGGTATGGTCTGTCATGCAGTAATAGATAACCACCACAGTGACAGTTCTCCAAACTCCTTCAAACTGGAATTTACCAACTCTTAAAACTTTCTTGGAGGCTACGAAGAAAAGCTAGGTAGAATATTCACTAACCAAAGCTGACATAGCTAAAAGAATTTCTTAAAAGTCCTTTTGAAAAAGTTTTGTACTGTGCTTATAAACTGTTTCAGTTGCTGATGTTTCTGTTGTGCTGCTGCTGTTGCCAAGTTGCTTCAGTTGTGTCCGACTCTGTGTGACCCCATAGACAGCAGCCCACCAGGCTCCGCCGTCGCTGGGATTCTCCAGGCAAAAACACTGGATTGGGTTGCCATTTCCTTCTCCAATGCATGAAAGTGAAAAGTGGAAGTGAAGTCATTCAGTCGTGTTGGACTTTTCTAGACCCCATGGACTGCAGCCTACCAGGCTCCTCCATCCATGGGATTTTCCAAGCAAGAGTACTGGAGTGGGTTGCCATTGCCTTCTCCGGTTTCTGTCATAGTGAGTGATTTATAATAGTCAAGGCTATGGTTTTTCCAGTGGTCATGTATGGATGTGAGAGTTGGACTGTGAAGAGGGCTGAGTGCTGAAGAATGGATGCTTTTGAACTGTGGTGTTGGAGAAGACTCTTGAGAGTCCCTTGGACTGCAAGGAGATCCAACCAGTCCATTCTGAAGGAGATCAGCCCTGGGATTTCTTTGGAAGGAATGATGCTAAAGCTGAAACTCCAATACTTTGGCCACCTCATGCGAAGAGTTGACTCATTGGAAAAGACCCTGATGCTGGGAGGGATTGGAGGCAGGAGGAGAAGGGGACGACAGAGGATGAGATGGCTGGATGGCATCACCGACACAATGGACATGAGTTTGAGTGAACTCCGGGAGTTGGTGATGGACAGGGAGGCCTGGCGTGCTGTGATTCATGGGGTTGCAAAGAGTCAGACATGACTGAGCGACTGAACTGAACTGAACTGAATGTGTAATCATGACTATAGCAATGACAAGAGTAGTCACTTTAATACTTATCTACTTCTTACTTGGAATTAGGAAAATGAGATGTTTCAAGAAAGCTCTGAGTGAGAATGAACAGTGTTACAAACTGGACCCTCTTCTATAGCATCCCTAGGCTGGAAATATTAATATTTTTTATATGAAGTACACAGTATCAATAGAATGTTTATATGCATATATTCCTAGATCTAAGACCAAACGTAATTCATCTAGACCTAAAATAAGTTTGAAGCAAGTTAGAATTTTTGTTCAAAGTATAGGTATGACTTGCATTCAGTTCAGTTCAGTTGCTCAGTCGTGTCCCACTCTTTGAGACCCCATGGACCGTAGCATGCCAGGCCTCCCTGTCCATCACCAACTCCCAGAGCTTACACAAACTCATGTCCATTGAGTCAGTGATGCCATCCAACCATCTCATCCTCTGTCGTCCCCTTCTCCTCCTGCCTTCAATCTTTCCCAGCATCAGGGTCTTTCAAATGAGTCAGCTCTTCACATCAGGTAGCCAAAGTATTAGAGTTTCAGCTTCAACATTAGTCCTTTCAGTGAACACTCAGGACTGATTTCCTTTAGAATGGACTGGTTGCAGTCCAAGGGACTCTCAAGAGTCTTCTCCAACACCACAGTTCAAAAGCATCAATTCTTCGGTGCTCAGCCTTCTTCACAGTCCCACTCTCACATCCATACGTGACCACTCGAAAAACCATAGCCTTGACTAGACGGACCTTTGTTGGCAAAGTAATGTCTCTGCTTTTGAATGTGCTATCTAGGTTGGTCATAACTTTCCTTCCAAGGAGTAAGCGTCTTTTGATTTCATGGAGGCAATCACCATCTGCCGTGATTTTGGAGCCTCAAAAAATAAAGTCTGCCACTGTTTCCACTGTTTCCCCATCTACTTCCCATGAAGTGATGGGACCAGATGCCATGATCTTCGTTTTCTGTATGTTGAGCTTTATGCCAACTTTTTCACTCTCTTCTTTCACTTTCATCAAGAGGCTCTTTAGTTCTTCTTCACTTTCTGCCATAAGAGTGGTGTCATCTGCATATCTGAGGTTATTGATATTTCTCCCAGCAATCTTGATTCCAGCTTGTGCTTCTTCCAGTCCAGCATTTCTCAGGATGTACTCTGCATATAAGTTAAATAAGCAGGGTGACAATATACAGCCTTGATGTACTCCTTTTCCTATTTGGAACCAGTCTGTTGTTCCACGTCCAGTTCTAACTGTTGCTTCCTGACCTGCATATAGGTTCCTCAAGAGGCAGGTCAGGTGGTCTGGTATTCCCATCTCTTTCAGAATTTTCCACAGTTTACTGTGATCCACACAGTCAAAGGCTTTGGCATAGTCAATAAAGCAGAAATAGATGTTTTTCTGGAACTCTCTTGCTTTTTCGATGATCCAGCAGATGTAGGCAATTTGATCTCTGGTTCCTCTGCCTTTTCTAAATCCAGCTTGAAGATCTGGAAGTTCATGGTTCACGTACTGCTGAAGTCTGGCTTGGAGAATTTTGAGCATTACTTCACTAGCGTGTGAGATGAGTGCAATTGTGCGGTAGTTTGAGCATTCTTTGGCATTGCCTTTCTTTGAGATTGGAATAAAAACTGACCTTTTCCAGTCCTGTGGCCACTGCTGAGTTTTCCAAATTTGCTGGTATATTGAGTGTAGCACTTTCACAGCATCATCTTTCAGGATTTGAAATAGCTCCACTGGAATTCCATCACCTCCACTAGCTTTGTTCATAGTGATGCCTTCTAAGGCCCACGTGACTTCACACTCCAGGATGTCTGGCTCTAGGTGAGTGATCACACCATGGTGATTATCTGAGTCATGAAGATCTCTTTTGCACAGTTCTTCTGTGTATTACCAATACCGAAATTTAAAAAAACTTAGCTATTTAGTTTTACCAAGTTTGCCAGCCTTTTGACAACAGTGTGTATGGAAACATTGCTAGCAATTTTGTCCACCTCAAAATTGTTTTATCTGCAAGATTGGGGTAGATTTTTTTTTTTTTAATTATGACCTGTCTTCTGGGGAGAAAGCAGGTGCATTTTTAAAAATATTTATTTTTAGTTATTTATTTGGGTATGTCAGCTCTTAGTTGTGGCACGTGGGATCTAGTTCCCGACCACGGATTGAACCAGGCCTCCTGCATTGGGAGAACAGAGTCTTAGCCACTGGACCACCAGGTAAGTCCCCAGATTGATTGATTGATTGATAGATTTTTTTAAAAGAAGAGCAGGATTTCCCTGGTGGTGCA
Source organism: Oryx dammah (assembly GCF_014754425.2). Classification (NCBI taxonomy): domain Eukaryota; kingdom Metazoa; phylum Chordata; class Mammalia; order Artiodactyla; family Bovidae; genus Oryx; species Oryx dammah. The sequence continues at coordinate 56,542,536 of NW_024070196.1, forward strand.
GTGGATAAGAGTCCACTTGTCAAAGCAGGGGACACAGGTTCAGTCTCTGGTCCAGGAAGATTCCACATGCTGAGAAGCAACTAAGCCCCTGTGCCACAACTACTGAAACCACACTCTAGACCCGAGAGCTGAAACTGCTGAGCCTGTGTGCCGCAGCTATTGCAGCCCACGAGCCCCAGAGCCCGCACCCTGGAACTACTGAGCCCCAGTGCTGCATTACTGGAGCCTACGTGCCTAGGGCCTGACTCCACAGCAGGAGAAGCCACCACGATGAGAAGCCCTTACAACGGAAGAGGAGCCCCTGCGTGCCGAAACTAGAGAAAGTCTGTGCAAAGCAATGAAGACCCAGTGTAGCCAAAAATAAATAATTAGTTTTTAAAAAGAGAGAAGAGCATTTAAATGAGCAGGTGACATATAGAGCAAATACTATGTATATTTGGTGCCTGTTCACTAGGAAATTACAAAATAAAGATAGAAAAAGGACTGGAAAAGAGCCAATAATACGAGCCAAATATTAAGGGAAAGAAGAATAGTTTATACATGAGAAATTATTAGCATAAGGCATTCTGTTCTGTAATGTAACTTGTAAATGTAAGAGACTAGGAGAGAAGTGGTAAATCTATAGAAAATAAGAGAACAAAGTGACTTAAAAAAATAAGACTCATGCATGCAGAATTAGGGAAAGATCTGAAAACTAGTCCACTGGGTTTCCATTTTTGGCAATATTCTGGACTAGACAATCTAAAAACTTTTCCACATTTGATAGAAATCGAGGTAAAAATATAACAAACACCCTTTTAAAGGCAGAACATAGGGATAATCCTCTGGAGTCAGAGGATCGTGGAGGAAGGATTTTGAGTTTTAAAGGTCCCAAAGGACAGAGAGGACATAGTTTGGGGGGACTTGACACTGTGGCCTCCACACGAACAAGGACCCTCAAAGAGCTCCACCTTTATGCAAAGGGGTGGAGGGTCTAGAAAAATCTGCCCAGCCAGCATAGGGCGATAACTAGGATGTTTATCAGTCTTATTCTGGGCCCCGGGTAGGCAAGAAATGTCCCCTCTGAATCTATCACAATAAGGACCTATTCACAAAGATTTGGAGTTCTGATTTACATTATGGAGAATGCCCAAACCAAGAAAGTAGGTAAACACAAGCTCTGGAAGGACAAACCTTCAGACTCGATGTCCAGGATTCCCATAAAGACCTATTCATTTGAAATGACTAACCACACAAGGAAACAATTCACCATGAGCAAGGGACAATAGAAACAATAAACAAAAAAATAAACTCCCAACTGCCTCAGATAATTGTATTTTTAAAGACTCCGTTAAAATACGTTGGATCACAGTGATTAAAGCCACAAACAAATGAATAAAAACCATGAGAAAAGAACAACTCTTAAAATAGATAAGGTACTTTTGAAAAAGAAAGTAGGATGCCTGTATTTTGGTAAGCTATCTTTCTCTTTTGTCACTGTCAGTGGAAGCAAATATTCAACATGAGACTGTACCTACGTGTTTGTGTATTAACTAGAAGCAGTAAAATTTCCCCATGAGTCATTCGTCACCACCCATTCAGCAAACATTTATTGACACCTGCAGTGGGCTATCAACTGTGCTATGTCCTGGGGATACAGCAGGTAAAGAAGGACTCTACAGCAGATGAGAGAGAAGAGCAGACAACACAGATACTGAGGAAGTTAATCACTAGTGTGAAGCACCTGCGCAGGGTGAAAGAAAGGAAAGGGAGACCCAGGCTGGGAGGGGCCGAAGAGGACCCTGAGGAAATGATGTGTCAGCAGACTGGAGAATGAATAAACTTTAACTGGATTCCAGACAGGCTGGTACAGTGAAGAGTCTGCAAGAAGACCACTAAGGCAGAATGAAGAAAGCCCATAGGGGTGTGGAATGTGTGTGTAGACTGTTACCACTCAAGGCTGATCTGGTCTAGGGGCCAGATTCTGAAAAATTTTCATGTTAGGCCAGGCAGATGGGATGTAGATTTATCCTGCAGGGCCTTGGGAAGTTTGGGAGAGAAGAGATCATTAAACTCACGCTTTGGAAAGACCATTCTGGGGATGAGGTGCCAAATGGTTTAGTAAAAGGTATTACCTATCGTTCCTCAAGGTTGTTGTAACCAGGACTGAGCTGCAAAAGGAAGTTCTTATCCTGCAAGTTTAAGGGTGGAGGGGGACAATTGAAAACAGTTTTGATGAACATCAGTAGGGGAGTGAAATAGTTAAGAGGAAGTAAGCTTGACAGTAAATCTATTGTGCCTTCCTAAATGGAAAAACAAGCATAAGAATAATACATAGAACATGTTCCCATTGGAAAAAAAAAGAGAGAAACAAAACCTAAACTGCTCCTGTACCTGTGTGCATAGTAAAAATATGTATTAATATGAAAAATAGTTTGAAAGAGCTACCAACCTCCTCTTCTGGTTCTTCTGGTTTCTGTTCTGGATAGTTGAGGAGAGGGACAATAACCATGATAGTTCCTCTTTTCAAATAATCTGCTTATTGTCTAAACAGGAAAAAAATTACTCCAAGGTCACAATCATGACACCCTGACTAGAAGTGGGGCTCCCTTGGACATAAATCACGTGTTCTGTTCATGATTGAATTTCTCCTGTGGGCAGCACATAAATGCCCAATAAAGGCATATTGGTGGACTTCCCTGATGGTTCAATGCTTAGGACTCTGCTTTCACTGCAGGGGGCACAGGTTTAATCCTCAGTCATGGAACTAAGATCCTATATACCAGGTAGTATGGCCAAAAAACAAACAAAAGTGTACTCGATTTGAGAAGGATAATATGGGATTTGGGAATGCCCTAAAAGTTATGAGAAAACTGGTAAGAGATGACTTTTTTGGGAGTTAAATTCAACAAATATTTATTGAGCCCTTGCTGTGTGCCACTCTGAGCTGGCACATACGGTAAGGAGTTGTGTTTAGCATTCTAAAGACCTAAATAAGCAACAAGCAAAGGAGGATTAGAGAGACACGGTCAAGGGCACCATGACTTTGGAGTCAGGCAGACCTGGGTTTGAATGAGGAGTCTTCCACTTACCAGTTGTTTGACCAAAGGCAAAAAGCTTAACCTTTTCGGGCTTCTCACACCTCATCTGCAAAATAAGGACTGTAAAAATAGTGCCTACTTCAGAGAACTGTTGAGAGAAATAATTGAGATATTCATGTCCGGCACTTGGCACAGTACTTGGGACAGAGTAAGCTCTCTATCCATGTGAGGTGTTATTGTAGACAAATGTAGGGATCAAGTTCACTGTGCTTGGTGCTAATCTCACCAGCTACTGTGAAATATCCATCTCTGTGGTGACTTGGATAGGCAGGATAATGGCCCACAAAGATGTTCACTTTTCCGTCCCCAGAACCTATGACTATGTTACCTCACATGGCTAGAGGGACTTCACAGATGTGATTAAGTTAAGGATCCTGTGATGCAGAGATTATCCTAGATTATCCCAGTGGGCCCAGTGTAATCACAAGAGTCCTTATAAGTGAATGAGGAGGCAGAGGAGTCAGAGAAAGATGTGACAATTGAAAGCAGAGGGATGTGATGGCTGGCTGGGGGCCAGGAGCCAAGAATTGTGGGCAGTTTTTGCAGGCAGAAAACGCAAAGAAATATTCTTCTCTAGAGCCAGAAGGAACAAAGCCCTGCCGACACCTTGACTAGCTCAGCAAGATATTTTTGGACTTCCAATCTTCTGAATTGTAAGATAATAAACATGGGTTGTTTTTAGCTACTATGTTCGTGCTAATTTGTTACAGCAGCTGTAGCAGACTCATACGGTAATGATGGGTCTGGAGATGGTCCAGATTCTATTCAAGGAAGGACATACTGTCCAGCTGCTGGGAGCATGATCTGGAGACATATTCTGCTGTCAACTTCTTTGGGGTCAGCCTCAGCTGCAGAGAGCTATCTCCTCCAAGTTCGTGTCCTTTCTGCGGGAACTCACCCCTAGTAACTGAGGAAGGCCGGAATGAGGGAAGGTATCCTTGAGTAAGGTCTTAGAGCAAAGATATTTTCAGACATGCAGAGATTAAAAAAAAAATTACCTCCCATTCACCCTCTTCTAGTAAGCTTTTGGAAATGTGTTCCCAAAAAAATGACAGAGTAAAGTGAGAAAGCTAAAGACAAGACTCCAGGGAAGAGGAGATTTTAAATTGGTGAAAGGTAAAGCGAATTCTGAGGACAGTGACAATAAGATGATTTGAAGTGACAACGGTGTAGCAGGCCCCAGAGAGCAACTTGTCCAGACTGGAACAAGAAAACAGATTCTGGGAAGAGGTCTCCAGGAAAAAGATGAAACAGCTTCTTTGAACGTAGAGAATATTTTGTTGATCAGCCTATGGCAGAGATGTCAGAGCACTTGGAGAATTACTTAGAAAAAATAGTTAGACCAGAGACACATACAAAAAAACCCAAGGTAGTTATCAACTCTAGGAAAAGCAGAGAGTTGTCTAAGAAAGGAGGCATAGTCATAGTGCATCTACTTGGTTTGGTAATAAACACTATTTATGTGGTTGTAATAACAACATAATATAAACATTTGCCACTACTGAAGTGCTGTAATGATGTTGGATAGGAGGTGGATAAGTAGGGAAAGTTGTTAGTGTGGGGATAAATGAGCCAATAAATAGTCTAAAATGGATAAATCAAGAAATTTTGATTTATGTTTCTTATTTAGAAGGACATTAATAAGTACCAGGATAAAAAATATGAAGGTTGTGGGTGGTTGCCTAAGAGAAATAGGACCTGAAAGGTGAGCAGAGGGGTCCTTTAAATTAAATAAATATAGTTGTTTTTCAACTATATTATTTTGTTTTGTTGTTGTTGTTTTGGCTGCAAGGTTTGTGGGATCTTGTTCCCCCAACCTGGGATAGAATCCATGCCCCCTCAAACAGTAGAGTAGAGTTCCCTGTACTGTATAGCTGGTCCCTATTAGGTATCCAGTTTATATATAGTACTGTATAAATGTCAATCCCAGTCTTGTAATTTATGCCTCCCCACTTTCCCCTGGCAACCATAAGTTTGTTTTCTACATCTGAAGTACATAGATTTTGGAGTCTGACAGTCACTTCTTTATCCTCAGCTCTGCCATTTGTAACCTTGGACAAATCACTTAACTTATATGAGCCTTGGTTTTTCTTGCCTATAGAATGGGGATGTCAATAATACCTGTCATAGGAATGATTTGAGAATTAAATGAGATAAAAATAAGAACAATAATAACTAAGGAACTGTGCTAGCCCCTTTATATGTATTATTTCATTGAGTGTTTAGGACTTGCAAAATTTATGAAGGGCATCATATCACAACAATTATTTGTATAATTATTCATTGCTTAATGTGAATGGTTTTCTGTTATTAGATTGGTGCAAAAGTTTGTTTCTGTTATTAATAGTATTTCAATGGGAATGACGATAACTAGGAGATACAGAATGTAAACAAGATAAACTCAGTAGCATTCTGCTTATTTTGAGACCAAATTTCCAATATCCTCTGTCCTCCTATTACCCATAGTATTGAACATGAAACAAAAAGAATAATGTCCCCTGGGCATCAGTTCAAAAGTGACACCTTTTTGGCTTAGCACTGCATTCTTTTTAAAAATTGTGGTAGAATAAGTTTAACATAAAATTTACTGTTTTTAACCGTAAGTACACAGTTAAGTGGCGTAAGTACATACGCACTGTTGTGCAGCCACCATCCATCTCACCAGAACTTTTCATCTTCCCCAAATGAAGCTCTGTACCCATTAAACAATAACTCCCCGTTGCCCCCTTTTGCCACCCCTGTAACCATTATTTTACTTCCTCTCTTTATGCATTTGACTAGTCTAGTTAATCAGCATAAGTGGAATCATACGAAGTTTTCCTTTCATGTCTGACCTATTTCACTGAGTATAATGTCTCCAAACTTCATTGATGTTGTGGTATGTATCAGAATTGCATTCTTTTTTTTTTTAAGGTTGAAAAATTTTCTATTGCATGAATAGACCACATTTTGTTTATCCTTTCATACACTGATGGACATTTGGGTTATTTCTACCTTTTGGTCACAGTGTATGATGCTGCTATGAACATTCATTTGCAAATATCTGTTTGAGTCTCTACTTTCAATTCTTTTGGGTATATGCCCCAAAGTGAAATTCCTGGATTGTATGGTAATTCTATGCTTGATTTTATCCTGCTGTTTTTCCTGGTGGTTGTATCATTTTACGTTCTCACTAGCAATGCACCAGGGTCCCAACTTCTCCACATCCTCATCAATACTTGTTTTTCACATACATTCTTGTGCCCGTATGGAAGAGACTCTGTTGTATAGATTCTTAGAAATGGAATTGCTAGATCAAATGTATATGCCCTCCAAAAGGTTGTACCAATTTATACTTCCACCATCAGTGTATGAAAGTTCTTATTTGCCATTTCCTCACCCACCTTAAATAATATTGTACTTAATATTTTCTATGCACATGGACAAAAAAATAATGCTTAAATTTTTGTGATTGCTTTGGGAATATCTTTTTGCACTGTTGTTGGCTACCCATGTAATTTAGCTACGGTATAATCAGTTTTCTATTGGTGGTCACTTAGCTTGGTTACCAGCCCACTGCATATGTGAAATGCCCAAAGAGGAGGGTGAATTTGGGAAGCTATTAGAAAATGCGTCCCAATACAATAAAATGATTACAGAGATGTTCAAGATGATAGCCCTGAGTCATCAAGTTGTTGCATGGGATTTAGGAAGTAGAATTGTGTTTTTACAAAGAGTTCTATCAAAAATGATTTAAAATATGAAGGCTTGGTAATTTTAAAAAGCTACCGTTTACTGAACATCAACCATGTGTCACTCTCTGTGTTAGGGGCTTTTCATACATCATTTTACATCATCTAGGCTGGAACAGACATCATCTCATTTTACAGTTGTGGAGATGGATTCTGGAGATGTGCTCAAGGTCACAAAGCATAGTAGGTGGGTGGGTAGTGGATCCCAATCCAAATCTGTCTGACATCCTTGAGAGTGACATCTGAAGTGGTCCTGGAGCTTTGTGGAGACAAGTATGAACTACCTGGACCATAACTTCCAATGTCTCGAATATTCTGGGGCTTTTTGTTTTTGTTTTGTTCTTTTGTAACTGTGTGTGCAAATCCAGAGTCAGTAAACTGTGAGACGAAGACTTGATTGCACTTCCGCACAGAGTGTGCGCCATGACTCACTAGGAAGTGACTTTAGGAGCTGCTCAAATCCAATATTAAATGGCACTGAATCACTCAGCAAGGAAGTTACTCCCCTCTCGATCCCTTGCAATCATTTCATCAAGGAGAACATCCCTATATGGTGCTAGAAAGATTGTAACACCTCTTTAACCCTGGCCAGTTTTCTTTAAAAAGCAAAGATGCACCTGCAAATTCAGAGCTTCAGTAAGTAACAGTGTCTAGGTAGAATTTAATAACACTATTTTTTAAAATTATATTTACTTCTACAATTATCATATAATTATGGCAAGATATTTATTTTTCATTTACTTGAATGGAATAAATTTCCCTTTTACAATAAATTTGCTTTTGTAAAAATAGCAAGTCACTTCATAGAAAATTATATGCTGTGTCAGATTGTAAAATAATTGGGCAAAAATTATGCATAAAGATAATACTCAAATGAAGTTTTGGAGACACTATTTAGTGGATCTGTAACAGCAGTATCTGGGCTTCAGAGGTACTGCTATTTGTTAACTCTGTTCATACTTTTCTAGCTTTAGAAAAGCCCCATCATGGCCCCCTGGGATGCTTGTTAAAAATGCAGGTTCCCAGGACTTTAACCCCAGAGAGCCAAAGTAAATCCCAGGTGGGATCTGGGATTTTGAAATTTTTTTGGCTGTGCCACATGCCTTGCAGGATCTTAGTTCCCCAACTAGGGGCTGAACATGGGCTATGGCAGTGAAAGCCCGGAATCCCAACCACTAGGCCATAAGGGAACTCCCTGGGATTTTGCAGTTTTGAGGTAACTGGTTAGCATGGGGTACTCACAGAAATTCTGAACTAGATCTTCCAATTTTAACCCAATACAGGTTTTTTCTTTCTTTTTTTAATGGATTTGTAACAGGGCTACCTGTGCGCAAACCTGCCAAGCCACAGAAGTACTTTTGCCTTTGTGCTACTATTGTGTTTCCAGGGATAGAAGCAGTTACAACTAACATTCAGGCTATGTTCTAAGCACTTTACACTTGTTGAGTCATTGACTCCTCATTACCACCCCAGGAGGCAGACAGTTACTACTCCTATTTTACAGGTGAGGAAACCTAGATCCAGAGAGCTGAGATCCCTTGAATAAGGTCACAGGGCCAGGAGGTTGGCCGAGCTGGGATTAGAACCCGGTTATGTGGCTCCAAGCCAGCATTTTCCCCTCTAGTAGTCTATTACGTTTCCTGGACCCCAGCTCTACTTGTGATGATGAAGAATCCATTGTATCAGGAAATCAGACTATTTATAATCAGAAATATATTGACATTTGGACTGAATAAATAAATGAATCAAAGACTAGGTGAATGTTTCAGCATTGAGAACAATTTGCCTTCTCTTGAAACTGGGGGAGGTCTGTCTTTTAAAAACTAAAAGTCAAAATTTTTACTTCTTTTGATGAGAAAAAAAAAAGAGACATTCTCAATTTACCAAGAAAACTAAACTGTTACTGACTTACGTGATCCTGTGCACAAAAAGCACAAGACAAGGGGAAAGCCTGTGATCTGTCCTGCTAAACATTTCTAATTTTCTCCCCCATTTCTTCAAAGAAAAGAAAAGTCCAAAAATCACAGATGAGACTTGTAAAGGACCTTCAGTTCTATTTTTCCAATTCAGGTACAAAATGGGGCTCAGTGAACTCTGGGTCTGTACCTTTCAGAAGAAGGCAGTCAAATTTTGGATGACTTGAAGCTCACCCAGGATGACCTGGGCAATTTTGTTCACTCACTACATGCATTTTTTCTTCCCTCCCCGCCCTCTCCCCACCCCCCACCCCCACCCCCACCCCCACCCCATCCCCAGCCAAAGTCACAGATTGGTGCTGGACTCGAAGCCAACACTGGCCCACCAGCCGAGCTGCAGACAGCTGTGGTGGGGTGTGAAGAGGGGGCACATTCTGCTTTTACCAACCAAACAGCCCAGACAGTGTGAGCTAGAGGCAGTGGTGGGCTTCATCTCTGACCCAGGCACAGCTGACCTCCACAAAGGTCTGGTACCAAGGTAGGAAGCATGCCTTAAATATGCACAGACTATGGAACAGATTTTGTTTTTCCTGTCAGCAGATGCTTTTTTGCACCGCTGAATTGCTCTGGTGGAAGAGAGCTTACAAGCAGGAGCACATGGAAAATGCATGGCCAGGATGTCAGCAATTGCGTCACAGTTGCACTTTGCAAAGGGGTGATCACTTTGAACAATGCACACACATTCACATGACAAACCATTAAGACTCCGGTCCCAGGGAAACAGCATGTGTTCTTTATCAGATGGCTTCCTCAGACCGCAGCACACTGTGGACTGGAGCCCTTCACACCCATTAAACAAATGTGGGGCTAACTTTTATATTTTATGAGACGCTTCAGATGTCCTTTTGATAATGAAGCAGTGAACGCTCTTCTTAAAAAAAAAACACAGATGATTTACTCATGTGTTTCTTGTATCTGTCAAGATGACTGTTGGGCAGCTGAAGGTAGCCTGTGTCTGTTGGCGTAGATATTGAGAACTGCAAAAGACATGTCAGTAAAAACCAAAGAAAGATTTTCAGCTCGTGTGCAGTTTGATCTGTAAGGTCCAAGGCCAAAAAAGGGTGATTCTCTAAAAGACAGCTGTCAAGTAATTCTCTCAACTCCAGTTGCATATTTGAATTACCTAGATAGCTTTTAAAAATTCCAATCCTTAGGTTGCACCCCAGACCAAAGAAATCAGAATTTCCAGAGGTAGGACCCAGGCCTCAACACTTTCAAAAAAAGTTTCCTGGGTGATTCCCATGAGCAGATAAATCTTATTGAATCACTGCTTTAAGGGGATATTTCCTTACTTTTTTGAAAGTCATATAGCATTCTGGGGAAAATAGTAATCCACTGATATCTCATTTACAAAGGAATGAAAATGGAAGTCACCATGTAGTGTGGCTGATTTCTGGACTTTATCATCTGCCTCTCTTCTAATTGCTTTGTGCTTTGGAAGGCCTGTGCTTAGTGCCTCTGGGGGCCAGGCAGGTACCAAAGAGGAGGCGAAGGCTGAGGGAAAGGGGACTGGAGGGAACTGGAACACCCCCTTTGCTCCACCCCTCCCCCCATCCTTTCCAGGTACTGATGCAGCCTAAGTAGGGCCAGGGTTTCAAATTCTTCTGAATAAATTGCTCATCAGAATTATTTTTATGTGAAATATCCCCCTGCTAGAACTGTTTGCCAAAATTTAAAACTCCCTGGAGCCAAATGAAACTCATCTACAGTCCAGATTTGGCTTTGTGGACTGCCTTTGCTTTATACAACTTTTGGGGATTCTTCTTTTTATTGCAGTAAAATACACTTAACATTAAATTATCATTTTAATCCTTTTTAAAGTATACAATTCAGTGGCATTAAGTTCATTCATGGTGTTGAACAACCATCACTTCTATCTAGTTCTACAACTCTCTCATCACCTCAAATAGAAATCCGATAGCTGTTAAGCACTCACTGTCCATTCTCCCCTCCCCCAGCCCCCAGCAACCACCAATCTGCTTTCTGTCTCACAAATTTGCCTATTCTGGGTATTCCATAGCAGAATCATACAGATGTGACCTTTTGTGTCTGACTTCTTTACCTCAGTGCAGCATTTTCAAGTCCATCCATGTTGTAGCTGGAGAAGGAAATGGCAACCACTCCAGTATTCTTGCCTGGAGAATCCCAGGGATGGAGGAGCCTGGTGGGCTGCCGTCTATGGGGCTGCATGCATGCACTGGAGGAGGAAATGGCAACCCACTCCAGTATTCTTCCTGGAGAATCCCAGGGACAGAGGAGCCTGCTGGGTTGCCGTCTATGGGGTCGCACAGAGTCGGACACGACTGAAGCGACTTAGCCGCAGCAGGAGCATGTTGTAGTATGCGTCAGTGCTTCACTCCTTTTTATGACAAAGTAAGATTCCATTGTGGGTTTCCCTGGTGGCTCATTGGTAAAGAATTTGCCAGTGATGTAGGAGACTTGAGTTCAGTCCCTGGGTTGGGAAGACCCCCTGGAGAAGGGAATGGAAACTCACTCCAGTATTCTTGCCTGGGAAATCCCATGGACAGAGGAGCCTGTCCATGGGGTTGAAAAAGAACTGGACACAACTTAGCAACTAAATCACCACCACCACCACCAAAATTCCATTGTTTGGAAAGACCATGTTTCGTTTATCTGCTCATTAGATGGTGGATAAGTGACTTATTTCCACCTTTTGGCTCTTGTGAATAGTGATGCTCTGAACAACTGTGTGCAAGTTTTGTTTCAACACAGGGCTCATTCTTCCATAACAACCTATGCTCCTGGAACATTGATCCCAACTACAAGCATACTCTAAGTAGGTGCTTATGACTTGGGAACTTAACTCTAGGATGACCGAGTCATCCCAGATTGCTTTGTACTGTCACAGTTTTAGCACTGAAGGTTCCACATCCCAGGAAGCCCCTCTGGGTGGTTAGACCCCTCTAGAGGCCGCTGAAGCTAATAGGTAGAGGAAGGGCTGACAGGGCCTCTCATTCACCAGCATGAGTCTTCTCAAGGCCAGGCCACATAGTTTAAGTATTTCAAGTGTGACTTTAAAAATCATCGTGACAAGTATATGTTCCTTGTTATTGTTTGTAATCGCCAGTGATTTCAGGCCTCTGTGCTTTAGCACAAACCAGTGCTTCTGTGTGTACCTGGAGGATTCCCTTTTATTTATTCCTTCTTTCATTTATTAAAAATTTTTTTTTAATTGAAGTATAGATGATTTACAATGGTGTGTTAGTTTCTGGCGTACAGCAAAGTGGTTCAGAAATGTGCATGTATACACATACATAATACATAGATATATATTCTTTTCTACATTCTTTTCCATTATTGTTTATCATAGGATGTTGAATATCGTTCCCTGTGCTATACAGGAGGACCTTGTTGGTTAACCATTCTTTATATAATAGTCTGCATCTGTTAATCCTAAAACTCCGAATTCATCCTTCCCCTCGCCTGACGCCAGCAACCACAAGTCTGTTCTCTATGTCTGTGAGTCTGTCTCTGTTTTACAGATAAGTTCATTTGTATCATATTTTACATTCTACCTATAAGTGATATCATAAAATATCTTGTCTTTCTCTGTCTGACTTTCTTAGTGTGATAATCTGTAGGCCCATCTATGTTGTAGAAAACGGCCCCTTCCTGCTTTAGTCTTGGCTTCAGAATCTCTTCCTCAACAGAGCTTTCCCAAAGTCCCATCCCTTTCTCTTGCACAGGTCTAAAGGACTCTTTTCTCTTTTCCCAGAGCATGTTCTAATTACAGGATTTGTTTGCACTGGTCCCCCCCACTAGACTGTGACTTTCTCGAGGAGGGTGGATGGTTGCTGATGTTTTTGTCTGACCAAATATACCCTCTCTACTTCTGATAATAGTATTTCTTTTTCTCTTTGGGGGACCAGTCCTCCCCTAATCTCATACCACATGGTTTGTGTAGACTTGATGCCACTTCCTGCTACCCAGGCCTGGCCCATCCTCACGTCCCACCCCCTTGGCCAATGTGACTGGCTTGGGAATTGGTGGCTTGCACATTCAGTCCTGCACCTTATGTTGAAACTAGCTAGAACTATGCTGGAGTGAGCTAGAACTTCATCGGAACTAAGGAGAAAGGGACTACATTCTCACAGAATTACTAAGCTCTCTGTGCTTGTCTTTGTCACTCCCTGGGAGAAAGCCACCTAAAAACAAAACCAAAACAGAAGACAGCAGAGCTGAATGATAGAGAAAGAAAAGGATGGTGCCAGGCCAGAGCAAGATTCCTCCTCTTCATTTCCTGGTGATGTCAGTGTGTCGGGTTTTTTATCCTTTGCAACTAAAAGAAAACTGAAGAACACACTGTCCCTAATTAATCTTTAAATTCCATGCATGCGGCATTTCCCTAGCACATTATAGGTACCCAAGAAATGAATGTGTTGATACTTTCCTAAGGATGCCATTATGATGGGTTTTTTTTTTTTTTCAGTAATGGAATAATATCGATCCAAGAAGAGTCAGGAGGGGAGGATATAGAAAAGTTGGAGCCCTCACACACTGCTGGTGGAAATGTAAAATGGTGCATTCCCTATGGAAAACAGTGACAGTTTCTCAAAAAGTTAAACAGAATTATCACATATGATAATTCTGCTCCTAGATATATACCTAATGAATCAAAAACAGGTATCCAAACAAAAACTTCTACAAAGATGTTCACAGCAGCACTATTCACAAGAGCCAAAAGATAGAAAAAAATCAGCTGTCTACCAACAGATAAACAGATAAACAAATTGCAGTATAGCTACACAATGGAATATTATGCAGCCATAAAAAGGAATGAAGTACTGACACGTGCTATGAAGTAAGTGAATCTTGAAAACATGATGCAAAGGGAAAGAAGTCAGACACAATATTGTATGATTCCACTTATATGGAATATCCAGAACAGGTAGATCCATAGAAACAGAAAGCAGATCAGTGGTTGCTTGAGGCTAGGAGAAGGGGGCAAATGTGGAGTGACTGCTAAATTATACAGGATTTCCTTTTTGGGTGAGGAAAATGTTCTGAAACTAGACAGTGGTGATGGTCACCCAAAACTGTGAGTGTACGAAATGTCACTACTGGTGAATTTTATGTTGTGTATATTTTACAACAATAAAAATAAAGGAATCAGGAGCTTCCTCCGGGCTGCGGCAGATAGATGCTACGCGGGTTGCAGGTGCCCAGATTGAGGCAAGTCTGTAATCCAGGCTGTGCCCTGTCATACAAGCTGTGACCCTTTGTCTCCTTGCAGGGCAGATGCCTTGTTCTGATTCACACAGTCTCCATTTGGGCTAAAGCAGAACTTTATAGACAAGATGGCATGAGAAGTAAGCAAACTTGGTTGATGGCATCACTTAATTAAAATTTTTAATACTCCTCAGCTGTGTACCTCTCAGCATCCACAGAGAGCCACAGTCTGCATCCTTTTCTATCCTGAGAGTGCTGTGTCTGAAAATTTACAGTGCAGCATTTGGGTGCTTAATTTGTAAAACCAGCATAAATCACTGGACTAAACTGCCCATTACCATGAGCTCAAACTATCTCGCCATCAAGAGCGTGAACTGGTGGTTTTGCTCATGTTGGAAAATTAAGAGGCAAAAGGCCAAAAGGAGAAGAACTCTGAAACAAGCCAGTTTTCTTATGTTAGGAAAACTTCATAAGGTTAAAGCCAGGAACTTTCTGCCTGTACTCATCAAAGGTATTTTTTTTTAAAAGCCATTTATGTTTTGGGGATCAATGAGTTAAAACAGAACAATAGTAATCCTTTCGAAGCTACGAAAGATTTGGTCATGTCCTGGGGACTAGTTTTCTGAACTTTTCCCCCTCCTCAAAGAAATCAATAGGAAAAAAGAAAAAAAGCAATTACCCTGGACAATTGCTTTAAGGACAAGTCAGTGGTAGTTGTTTTTTTGTTCGTTTTTCAGTTTCAGGGTCATCAACCACCCCTCTGCCTTTGAGTCTGCCATTTTCCAATTTGCGTCTGCATTCATAATGCAACTTAGAAAATATTGGAAGCAGGTCATCACTAATGGGCTCAGATAGTAAAGAATCCACCTGCAATGCAGGAGACCTGGATTTGATCCCTGAGTTGGGAAGATCCTCCGGAGAAGGGAATAGCAACCCACACCAGTAATTTTGCCTGGAGAATCCCATGGACAGAGGAACCTGGTGGACTACAGTTCATGGTGTTACAGAAGTCACACACACACACACACACACACACACACACACACACACACACACAC
>NW_024070196.1:56557580-56727494 GCF_014754425.2 Oryx dammah
CACACACACACACACACACACACACACACACACACACACACACACACACATCGCTAATACAACAGGATGGGGAATGAGACTTTGCCTGTCAACCCAGAACTATAAAACTTTGAAGGTGAGGGCAGTGGGTAACAGTACTTCCTCCTTCTGTTACGAGGTGGCCAGACTGGTACTTTGACCATCAGTAACCATCAGCCTCCAGCTAATATAAGACGTGGTCAAGATTTTATCCAGAGGAGGTTTCACCAACAGGTCTTTGTAGGGGTTGTTTTCTTCTTCCCTTTCAACCCCCAAGCCAAGAGAGGAGAGTTCAAAGGAGGATCACTCATGAGACTGGGCACACAGAGGGGGAGTGGCTGGCATTTCACTGCCCACTTAAGGCTGCCCATGGTGAGGAGAAAGGGCAGCAGGGCAAAGGTACATCCTGCTTCTCATGGGCCAAAGCACGTATCCTTAGACTTGAGTCATCCTGAAAAACTCACCAGAGAGGGCAGCCTGCCAGGCAAGGGGCCCTCAGAAAGAAAATGTAGGGTACTTCCTGGGGTATGAGTGGAAAGGGGATGTGCGAGAGATCATAGCATGTACTTTGAGTCTCCACATGGTCCCCACGGAGGTCTCCAAAGATCCACCCCCACTGTGCACCCCCATGTGAAAAAACCAGCATGTAAGGACTCACCAGGACATGGTGAGGGGAGGGATCTGACACTCAAGTGTCATATCTCTTCTCACTTGTTTCATCTGAAGGTCCCTTGCACTCATTCCTCTGCTCCTGAACACCAGCAAGAGGAGCTAAAGAGGAGGCAGGAAAGGACATGCCCGCCCTAGTCTCCATTGCACATTCCTGAGCCATCTACGGTCATACCAGAGCGGGTGGGGAAGAGGCATAAAACTGGATGTGAGAAGGAAGCATTGGTTGGACTAGAATGGACTTCTAATATGCAAAATTGAGATCATTCTTAATGGTTGAAACTAAAAGCTATGGGATCTTATGAGGGTTTGCCAAGTTCAGCTCATTCAGTAGCCCAGTAACAATAATTTATTTCCACTATTGATGAAGCTACTCTGCGATTTTCATCATTCAGAGCTCGAATGCAGTTTCTGGTGTGAAATACGATTCTCATCAGTTAGTTTCCAGGCAGGGAGCTGCTTCTTGAGGACAGAGAAGCCACAAAACTTTTGGCAGCCTTCTAAGGTTGGAGAGACAAAACTGGGAACTTGAAAGGCTAATACTGCGTAAAGAGGGAGTGGGAGACAGAAAAGTGAGCTTGATAGATGGCAATTTCCCGCTTAAGACATTTGGCAAATTCTGAAACAGTGCAGGCCAAGAGGCTAAGGACCCAAGCAAAACGTTTCTGAGAAACACAGCAGAGTTTTCAACAGTTTTGCCATGTTATGGAGACAAGGATTAGAACCTAGGACCAGGGGGAGGGGCCTTGGTGAACACCTAAACTTCTCAGTTGGAAATACTGAAAGGCAAGGATTTAGAAGTGAGAGCCAGAGTTAAATGGTGTCTTATCAAAACTGCTATGCAGCCTCCATCCAGCTCAGCCTCTGATTGGATTAGGATGGTTAGTCTTCATGCCATCTGTTTTGCAGAGAAAGGATGAGCCCTCTCCAGAGTTAGACAACATCAATCAGAGACTCTAGATATTTTTTTCATATACAGATACTGTATTGCATTCAACAAACATTACAAGGCCTGCCAAGAGACAGGGCCAAATCACTGAAAACAAAGAGAAAAATAGTCAATAGAAATAGATCCCCCTCCCCCCAGGTGACTGAGGCATTGGAGCTGGACAGGGGCTTTAAGATAACCACAATTAATATTTTCAAGAAAAACAAAAGTTGGAAAAAATGAATGAAGAGAGAATTTTCCCAGAGAACTGGAATTTGTAAATTTCATAATCCAAAAGATTGAGAATGTAAAGAACACACTTGAGCTCCTCATGGATGGGGGGAAATTTTGAAAATGCTGATTCAGCTATATTTGAGCCATTAAACCCCATGGGCCCACAGTTCAAGAAAAAGTTTGATATCTCCAGTTGTCATTCTACATCTTAAGCAACTTCCTTTAAGGAATACATATTACCATGAGTTCTGAATCTACTCTGCTCTATAAGCCCAATCCCTGGAATGGAGCTCTGTTCACCTGGAGAAAGAGGTGCCTTTTGCCAATTATCCTAAATATATCCTTCGGGCAATGCGTCTTGGGAGTACTATTAGTTAAGATGGTCAGGGAAATGAAGCCTTTCTGAGGTGACATTTGAGTTGACACAAAGTGACAGGACCCAATCAGAAAAGTATTGGGGGAAATGTGACCTGGGGAGAGGAGACATAGGGTACAAAGATCTCTAAGACAAGAGCATGTTTGGCAAAAGTATGTTTAACCTGGGGATAGCAAACTTTTCTGTAAAGGGTTAGATAGTAAATATTTTAGGTGTTCCAAGTCATACAGTATCTGCGGCAACTAAATTCTGCTATTATAATGCAAACGTAGACACACAATAAATAAATGGGTGGCAGTATTTCAATAAAACTTTATTTATGAACACTTAAATTAGAATTCCTTGTTAATTTTCACATGACAAAATATTCTTTTGATTTTTTCTGAACCATTTAAAAATGTAAAATCCATTCTTTAAAGAATTTTTTTTATTGGAGTATAGTTGACTTACAATGTTGTTTGTTTCTGCTGCACAGCAAAGTGAATCAGTTATACATATACATGTATCCACTCTTTTAAATATTCTTTTCCCATGTAGGTCATTACAGAGTATTGAGTGGAGTTCCCTGACCATACAGTATAGGTCTTTATTAGCTGTCTATTTTGTATATGATAGTGTGTACATGTCAATCTCAACTCCCAATTTATCCTCCCCCTCCTTTATTTCCTGGTAACCATAAGATGGTTTTCTGTATCTGTAACTCTATTTCTGTTTTATAAATGAGTTCATTTGTGCTGTTTTTTAGATTCCACATATAAACGATATTATGATATTCATCTTTCTCTGTCTGACTTACTTCACTCAGTATGACAGTCTCTAGGTCTCTTCATGTTGCTGCAGATGGCCTTATTTCATTCTTTTTTATGGCTGAGTAATAAGCAACAGTTAGAACTGGACGTGGGACAATGGACTGGTTCCAGATTGGGAAAGAAGTAGGTCAAAGCTGTATAATGTCACCCTGCTTATTTAACTTATATGCAGAGTACATCATGCAAAATGCTGGGCTGGACAAAGCTCAAGCTGGAATCAAGACTGCTGGGAGAAATAGCAATAACTTCAGATATGCAGTTGACACCACTCTTATGGCAGAAAGCAAAGAGGAACTAAAGAGCCTCTTGATGAAAGTGAAAGAGGAGAATGAAAAAGCTGGCTTAAAACTCAACATTCAAAAAGCGAAGGCCACGGCATCCGTTCCATCACTTCATGGCAAATAGATGGGGAAACAATGGAAACAGTGACAGACTTTATTTTCTTGGGCTCCAAAATCACTGCAGATGGTGACTGCAGCCATGAAATTAAAAGACGCTTGCTCCTTGGAAGAAAAGCTATGATCAACCTAGACAGCATATTAAAAAGCAGAGACATTACTTTACCAACAAAATGTCTATCTAGTCAAAGCTATGGTTTTTCCAGTAGTCATGTATGGATGTGAGAGTTGGACCATAAAGAAAGCTGAGCACCGAGGAATTGATACTTTTGAACTGTGGTGTTGGAGAAGACTCTTGAGAGTCTCTTGGACTGCAAAGAGATCAAACCAGTCAATCCTAAAGGAAATCAGTCCTGAATATTCATTGGAAAGACTGATGCTGAAGCTGAAGCTCCAATACTTGGGCCTCCTGATGTGAAGAACTGACTCATTGGAAAAGACCCTGATGCTGGGAAAGAGTGAAGGCAGGAGAAGGGGATGACAGAGGATGAGATAGTTGGATGGCATCACCGACTCGATGGACATGAGTTTGAGCAAGATTTGGGAGTTGGTGATGGACAGGGAGCCTGGTGTGCTGCAGTCCATGGGGTTGCAAAGAGTCTGGCATGACTGAGCGACTGAACTGAACTGAATATTCCATTGTGTATATGTACTGCACCACATCTTTATCCATTCCTCTGTCAGGGGACATTTAGGCTGCTTCCATGTACTGGCTATTGTAAATAGTGCTGCACTGAACATTGGGGTGCATGTATCTTTTCAAATTACGGTTTTCTCCAGATGTATGCCCAGGAGTGGTGTTGCTGGATCATATGGTAGCTTTAAGTTTTTTAATAACCTCCCCTACTGTTCTCCATAGTGGCTGCATCAACTTCCATTTCCACAGTGTAGGAGGATTCCCTTCTCTTCAGACCCTCTCCAGCATATATTGTTTGTAGCGTAAAATCCATTTGTAATTCTGGGACCATAGTTTGCTGAGTCAGTTAGGTATTCTGGGATCAGATCATGCAGGACATGTAGGACACGGTTAACAATCAGATTAAGGCAAAGCCCCTTTCACTCTCCAAATGGAAAGTCACCCATTAGGGCTATTGAAGGCTTTGGTGTCAATTCTGGGAGGCAGTTTCCTACAGCCCAAGGGAGAGCATCAGGTTTGTCCCCCTCCCCCCTGCCCCAACACACCATCAAGGGAGGACAAGCAAACACACACACACACCCCACGCCCCACCACACACCTACACCCACCCACCCACACCCACACACCCTTCTGGCCAGAAAGCCAGAGAGGACGTGCCCAGGTTCACGCTGACGTTTTTCCAGCACGCACTACGGGGTTTAAAGTTGGACACACACCTGCTCCCAGCCAGAGCGCACCTGCTGAGCCGCGCGCCGGCCTTCTCTCGCGAGAGCGGTGCAGTAGTAGTGTCCCCCACCCCCGCCCGGCCACCAAATCCCTCTCCCCGCCCCCTCGCCCAGTCTCCGCGCTCTGGCACACTCCCTGCCTTCTCCACCGCCCCCAGGAGCAGCCTCAGCCGCCGCGCGCGCTTCCCCCGCGCCCCCGCCTGCCGATCGCTCGCTCGCACGCACGCCCGGTAGTAATTTCACTTTGCCACGCGAGCTCCGCATCCCCTAGAAATCCCGCCCCCCGCTCCCCCTACCCCGGCCAGGTGCGCGAGCCTGCGCGCTCCACCTCCGCCTCCTCCAGCGGGTCCCTGGCGCGCCGGAGCCGGGGCCCCGCGGGGGCGGATGCGCGCACGGCGCCTCTCCACCAACCCGCTCCCCTGCAGGTCTCTCGCTCGCTCTCCATCCCTCGCCGGCGCTCCCTCGCTCCCCCCTCCCCGTGATTGACAGGCAAGATGTCGGTGTGGAGCGAGGCAGGAGCGAATGCAGCAGCCGTCACCCCCGGAGCCCGGCGGCGGCAGCAGCAGCAGCGCGAGGACGAGACAGCAGCCAGCCGCAGTCGCCGCCGCAGCCGCGGGAGCAATGCAGACAGCATCTTGAGAACGCGCTAAAGCACCCCAAACGGTGGACAATGCCGTGTCACTGCAACTGGGAGGGGGGCAAACCAGATTTTTTTTAATATAAAAGCCAGCCAGCCAAAAATATATAATTTTGTCCTTCACGGAGCCGGTGTGTAAAGAGTGAGCGCTATTTTCCTTCTCCTCCTCCTCTCCCTCCCCCTCCTCCTTCTCCCCCGCCCCCCCTAAGTGTACAGACAGCATCACATCACCTGGTTTGCTTCTGAGAAACAGCATCTCTTCTTCTCAGGGACCAGAGACTCAGAGAGGGGAGACGTTCTAATGGAGTCTGCTTGACACCCCAAAATAAAATAATAAATTTTGGCTCTTGTCCCCTCCTCCCACCCCCACCCCCTCAACCCTGTGTGAGATGTTGGGTTTCTTCTTCATGAGATACTGTTGAGAAGTCGCAGTGGTTGGAGAGGCGTAGGGGATAGACTACCTCTACTCCCCCCACACACCCTCCTTTTTTCTCTCTGGGAGGAGGAGGAGGGGAAGGGGGCTTGCAGAGCAAGCGATGGATGAGGAAAACATGACGAAAAGCGAGGAGCAGCAGCCTCTGAGTTTGCAAAAAGCCTTACAGCAGTGCGAGTTGGTCCAAAACATGATAGACCTGAGCATCTCCAACCTGGAAGGGCTTAGGACCAAATGTGCTACCTCCAACGACCTCACACAAAAAGAAATCCGGACCTTGGAGGTAGGTGTTGCCTATGGGAAAAAAAAAAAAAAGCAATCCTTCCTCCCCTCCCCTTTCTCCCCCACCATCCCCTTTTCCCTTGATTCTGTTTGTTGGGGGTGGGGTGGAGGGGGTGGGAGGATTGCAAGGTGGGCACGGTTCGGTCTTCGATCTTCTGTGATTTATCTTGCAAACCCTGCGCTTGGATGTCCCTTCACTGTACCGCTGTCGGCTGCCGCTTGGCTGGGTGGTGGGAGCAGTAGTAGTAATTGTTATTCTTTATTATTGTTCTGGCGGCTGTGGTTATCGTTCGCTTCCTCTCTGAGGAGTGAGTTCTCTCTTTTTTCCGCTTGTGGATTTGTTGATATGCCGCGGGGGGCTTGTGTGCAGGGTAAAGACATTAAGGCGCTGCAGAGAACCCACGTGACCTTGCGCATTCTGCAGGTGGTCAAAAGGTGGTTTTTGCTCGCGGATGGGGCTGCCCATAAATGTAGACCTCGTCTTTCTCGGTCTCCTTCCCAGCCCTCCCACCGCCCCCCACCCTTGGCTCCTTGGATTTGGTTTGTTTGTTTTCAGGGGTACACATGTCAGGAGGCAAGATGCCTGAAAAAGAATTCCCCGTTGAGCTCCCCATTTCCAGTCGAATCATTTTGATGCAGGGAGCTGTTGCAGGCCTGAAGCATGCTTTTTTTTTTTT
Organism: Oryx dammah; assembly: GCF_014754425.2. Classification (NCBI taxonomy): domain Eukaryota; kingdom Metazoa; phylum Chordata; class Mammalia; order Artiodactyla; family Bovidae; genus Oryx; species Oryx dammah. The sequence continues at coordinate 56,564,404 of NW_024070196.1, forward strand.
TTTTTTAAGAAAAAGCCTGGATCGGCACACACAGGTGGTGTGAGAAAATACTCTGGAATCTTGGTGGGACCGTGAAAAAAAAGGAGGGTGGTCGGGAGGAGGAGTTATCTTTGGCGTGTTATAACATTCTCTCTAACAGAACTTGAGGGGGAGTTTGAAGCAATTTTGTCCCGGGGAGGGGAGGGGGGAGGTAGGATGGATGCAAAGTTACTCAGAAAGAAGATGGCAGAAATTATTCCTTTCCAAGGCCATCTGGTCAAAGGAAGGAGGTTTCAAGAGGTTTAGAAAATGCCTGGCATCCACGTTGTTCCAAACACCTGAAGGGTTTAACTCACCTCCCTCTCTCAAACTGGCCGGTGGTACACATGGCTTGAGGCTTGATGAAATGTGGGAACTCCCATTAGCTGGCATTTGCTGAGGGTGGTGGCCATGGGGCTGGGAGCAGAGGAAAGTGGTTCTCCCGTGGTGGAGCTGGCGTGTGCAGAGCTGGGAGGGCCCTTCGTTCCAGCCCGCGTGTTTCCAAGGCCTGCACCCTTCAATCCTGGACTGAATCTTTTAGCCTTTGAACTCCCGTCCCAGCATGGATGAGCACCTCTCTCTGATTCACTTTCAACTCTTTCTCCTCCATGGTTTTAAATTTGGCCAGATGTCACCAGGCAGGAAGGCCATCAGTTTGAAAGTGGAAGTTAGTGTGTGTGTGTGTCTATGTATATTGAATATGCTATTTGCTCCCCTAGAATGTGTCTCTGTATGCACCTGTCACCTGGGAAAATAACTGTCAGAAATGAAGTAAGTGTCAAAGGGGTAGCAGAGGCGTGGGAATTCTGTTGGGAGGCACAGGTATTTTCTTTCTCAGAGCTTTGGAGAGCCATACAGGCTGGGACTCTGCCGATGGAAGAAAAAGTGTGGGATGCCCTGGTCCAGCCTTCCTTCTCTGTTTGAGCAGTGCCTCAGAGAAGATTCTGTTCAGAATTGCATGCTGTAAATAAAGAAATAACCCAAAAGGGCCACCGGAGGTCTCTTCTGATCCTCTGAGTCAGAAGTCCCAAATGCTAGCTTGTGTATTAGTATGTAACTTTCTCTAGTTTTCTTTTCTTTTCAACATGCTTCATCCTCTGAGAGCTCTGTGGCTCATAGTGATTGTTGCAGTGGGCCACTGATTCCATTGCTTCTTTTCTGCATAGAGGTTTTCTTTTTAAACTGGGAGAGGTAGGCATTGGTATGGTGGGAGGTGGCAATTACTGGGAGTGCATCTGTTTGTTTCCTAATCCCAGTATGCCACAGAGCGTGCCAACTACTTTATCTATATTGCCCAAGAAAGGGTCTTGAGCAATTATGCCAATTTAGGGTTCCTAGATCTCCAGGGCTAATGTGGGGCCCCTGAGGAGGGCTGGTGCCTTAGGGTCCAGCCAAGTCCTGCCAAACCTTACATAGGTTTTGGATCCACAGTTGTTGTTGTTTTTGAATCCCAGAAGTTGTCAAATTGTTTGTATCAAAACCACCTGGGGGAGCTTATTGCAAATGCCCATTCTCAGCCTTTAACCCCAGAGATTCTAATTCAGCTGGGATTGGAGGGGGCCCAGTAAACTGTGTTTAATAAACAGTCAGGTATTTCTGATGCATGCTTTCTGATTGACACCATGGAAAGACTAAATAGGAGATAGAGGCCATATTTCAGCTATCCGACGATGACCTCTCTCTGCTCACAAGCACTAAAGAAAGCAGTAAATTGAACAGACCATTCCTGAAATTCTTGCCTATACCCCTGCGGAAACAAAAGTGTACGACATGGACTTAGCCTCCAAGAAGCGTACTTTATGATGAGAGAGACAAGAGTAATAACGTACATGTGAGATAATGATTAAGTTCAACAGTAAGTGATATGGGAGACTGCTTCTGCATCCATTAGAAATGTGTTCAGCTGCGTGAAATAGGAAACCCAACCGGTGTGGTTAAGCAATAATGGTTTCTTTCTCTTAAGTAACAAGAAGTCTGGAGGTATATAGCTGCTTGAGTTGGCTCAGTGACTTAATAACATCAGGACTGATATCTTTGTGAATTCTCATGGCCTCTATCTTACAGTTTCAAGATGGCTGCTGAAGCTTTCACCATTACACCCAGGTTCAAGGCAGGGAAGAGGGGGACCAGGTGAGTGGGAGGGAATAAAGCCATCATATCTTTGTTTGGCTTCCATAAAACACCTCTCCTCCCTACCCCACAAATGTTGTTTTAGTATATCTTCTTGGCCAGCACTAGGTCAAATCACTCATCCAAGCTGCAAAGCAATGGGACCACTGCCATGACTGGTTTAGGTGGTTGCAATCCATTGCCTGGTTTGACCTGTTGCTACTCTGTATAAAACCAGGGTTCTGCTAGCAGAAGAGAGCTAGAAGCGATATTGGGTGGACAGCCAGCCATGCTGGCCACAGTACATTATCAGGATGCACTCTGGCAGAGAAGAAAGGTCATGAGCTTTGGAGTTAGACCTATGCAGTCTTGTGTTCTTGCTTTTCCACTTACTTTATCTTGGCCTAGTGATTTAAGTTTTCTGACCCATGGTTTCATTTTTGGCAAAATAGCAGTGGAAGAATAACCTACCTCAGAGGTGGTTGTAAGGATGAAAAGAGATGACATTTTCAAGGGTCTAACACTGTCTGTAGTGCAATGCTTGCTCCTTTGATGGTGATGGTGATCATCACGTGGTGTGGAGTAGATGACATGGGAGGGAACAGCTCAGATTAGAGGGACAGCAGAAGGAGCTCAAGCAGCATTTCCAAAGTATGTTTTGTGGAACCCTAGTTCTGTGGGATGTCAGCATTATTCATTTTTTCAACAAGTGCTGAATTCCAGCCACTGTACTAGATGCTGGTGGTTAACAAGTATTCTGTAGACAAAATAAATCCCATAGTTTACTCATTGGGGAAAGGCTGAGTTCAGCAAAAGAGATAGAAAGGCATCTGGACTGCAGGACTTCTCAGAGCCTTTAATATGCCATATTTGTACATTGTGACTCCAAGGAAGGTGAATATCTGCAGACGTCTTTTTCCAAAGATGTCTTTTGGGCTTGATGTTCCATAGAATTCACCCAGGGAAACATGGGGCAGAGTGGTTAGGGGAGCATTCTTGGCTAAAGAGCTGCGACTCTGAGTAGAGTGAAGGATGGAGAGGGTTTAAATTGCAGCGGGCCACGGGAGCATTCTGGGCTAGAACAACAAACAATAGAGGCACTGTCCTGCCTTCAACGGGCAGCTTTCAAACGGGTTGGCTCAGAATGATGAGTACCTGGGAGAGTGTCATAGGAAACAAATTCAGGTCACAAACTCCTGGGGTCTGCCTTAGGACCGGGAAGTCAGACCAATAAAGTTTTTATCTCTTTGAGGGAGGAGGTAGAAATCTTTAAAGGTTTTGGAGTGAATACAATTAAAAAGTTGCTTAAAAGTTAGTCCCATGCCAGGAGGGACTAACAGAAGGGACCAGCCAGCTTTTCCTGTGAAGGGACAGATAGTAAGTTGTTGAGGCTTTGTCAGCCATGAGGTTTTCATTGCAACCACTCAGCTCTGCTGCTGTAGCTTGCAGTAGCCACGGACAATCCAGAAATAAACGTGTTCTTATAAAAATTCATCTAGGGATCCTGAACCTTGAATTTGATATAATTTTCACATGTCATGAAATATTATTTTCCTTCTAATTTTTTTTGACATTAAAAATGTTTTCTTAGGGTTCAGGTCAAGCCTTACAAAAATGGGTGGTAGGTCAGATTTGGCCCATGGGCTGTAGTTTGCTGATCCTTGATCTTCAGGGTAGATGGGGTGAGAAAGAACCTGGAGGCACAGAGACCATCTGAAAGATGACTGAGTGGCCCTAGGACCGGTGGGCAATGGCAAGGTGTGGGTAGTCCTGCTGCTGCTGCTGCTAAGTCGCTGCAGTCGTGTCCGACTCTGTGCGACCCCATAGACGGCAGCCCACCAGGCTCTTCCATCCCTCGGATTCTCCAGGCAAGAACACTGGAGTGGGCTGCCATTTCCTTCTCCAATGGTCCTGAGTTGGGTTCTATTTTGGTTAAATTATAAGAGGAGGGAGGTATCAGAGATTGGGTTGGGGGATAAGTAAGTAACAAAATCTCCTTATACAGCAAGAGCATTCTAGCCATCACTTATCAATTACTTGTTTTTAACCTGTTCTATTTCAATTATTAATAATGGTTAGAGAGACCATGCTGCTGCTGCTGCTAAGTTGCTTCAGTCGTGTCCGACTCTGTGTGACCCCATAGACGGCAGCCCACCAGGCTCCCCCGTCCCTGGTATTCTCCAGACAAGAACACTGGAGTGGGTTGCCATTTCCTTCTCCAATGCATGAAAGTAAAAAGTGAAAGTAAAGTCGCTCAGTTGTGTCCAACTGTTAGCGACCCCATGGACTGCAGCCCACCAGGGTCCTCCATCCATGGGACTTGCCAGGCAAGAGTACTGGAGTGGGGTACCTAGACTTAATTACATTTGGGAAATTGGACCTCAGACAATATCCCATTATTTTCAGCGATTCTGTGGGTTGGGATTGGCTGGGCAGTTCTGCTGGTCTGGCCTGGACTTACCGTGTGGCCACATTCAGCTGGCAGATGCACTGGCTGTTGAGAGAGCTGAGCCTTTCCTTCCACGTGGACTCTCCAGTGGGATCACCTGGGTTTCTACATGGTCCCAGTATTCCAAGAGGGTCACAGGGAAAGTTGCAAGGGTCTTGAGATTCAGAAGCCACACAATGTCAGTTTCATTGCCTTTTATGTGTTGGCACAAGTCACATGCCAGCCTGAATTTAAATGTTGGGGAAAGAGACTCTGCTGCTAAGTGGGAGGAGCTGCAAAGCCCCTCTGGCCATATTTAATTTCTGACAGGTATAGATACTTAGTGAACACTCACCGTGTGCCCAGAGTTGTTTTATGCACTAGAAACACAGTGGTAAATAAGGCAGGTGAGGCCCCTGCTCTCACGGTGCTTACATTTATGGGTGAATGTCAAGGTGGAGTTGGGGCAGATAGACAATAAACAAGTGGACAGAGAATCTCAGTTATGTATTAGGAGAAGCTATATAGATCCCCAAATGTGTAATGGCTCCAGTAGAGTAGAAGTCTTACTCTTGCTCTCTTGGTTGGTGGGTGTTTCTCTCATGGTCCAGGCCCCTTCCGTTCTGCAACATTGTCATTTGTTTGCATCCAGAAAGGGACAAAAGTGTGGAGAAAACGAAGCCTCTTAAAAGCCTCACCCCTGAACGTGCCCTCATCAGTTCTGTTTGTATTCTGTTGGCTAGAATTTAGTCACAACATTGCCAACAAGATGGTAAAGTGGGCCCAAACTGACTGAAGAGCTTGTAGTCTTTGCCACAGCTAATGAGAAGCTAGCATAATAGTTATCTACTGCTCTAAAACTAGCCAACCCAGGACTTAGTGGTTTAAAACAACAGTTATTTATCTGCTTACAAGTCTGCAGTTGGGACTGGACTCAGCTGGCCAGTTCTGCTGATCTTGGGCCACTTGTGTAGTTGTGGTTATCTGGTGGGTCCATTGAGACTGAATGGTCCAGTGTGGACTCACGTGGCTGATGGTTGGCTAGTGGTTGGCTGAGGCACCTCACTTCTCTTCCACATGGCCTTTCCAGCAGGACACCCCAGATTCCTTCCTTCCTTCCTTCTATTCTGTCTCCTTAAAATTGAAGTATAGTTGATTTATAGTGTCATCCAGGTTTCTTACATGGTGGCAGCAGCAAGTGTTCCAAGAAGGCTGGCTCTAATTCATAGCCAACTTTCAGCCTCTGCTTCTGTAACCTTTGCTAATGTCCCACTGGCCAAAGCAAATTATGTAGTTGAGCCCATGGTCTGTGTGGGAGTTAGTATTCAAGGGTATGGATTTGGCAGATGTGGTTCTTTGGAGACTAGTGAACAATCTGATGTAACTGAACCATATGGAAAAATTCCCAAATAAACCCAAAAGAGCATAGGAAAGAGAGAGAGGGGTATGGGATGATCAGCAAAGGCCCTCCCCCTTGGGGAGATTTGACGGATGTGAGGAAGCAAAACATGAAATATCTGGGGAGTGTACAAGGCAGAGGGGACAGCAGGTACAGAGTTCTTGGGTGGGAATACATTCCACATATTGGAGCAGAGTGAGTGGGGAAGGGATGAGGGGAATAGTAGGAGGAAGCACGGGGCCCTGGTCATGGAGGGCTTGGCTAAGATACTTGGATTTTGTTCTAACTGTGAAAAGAGTGGGGGACTGACTTATTTAAAAGATCCTTTTGATTGCTGCAGGTTAAACAGTTGATAGGGGCGTAAGACTGGGAGCAGGGAAACAAACTGGGAGGCTAGTGTGGGAGTCAAAGCTGGGAATGATGGTCCTTTTGACTCAAATGATGATGGGGAGATGGAGCAAGTAGCTGGACTCAGAAGTTCACGGGCGTGAGAGGTGCTCATGAATCCATGTGAGGAGCGAAGGAAAATAAAGAACTGAGGTTATTCTTAGGTGTTTGGCCTAAGAACTAAGTGAATGGCGGTGCCATTATTTGAAATGTGAAGACTGGGGATGCATCAGATTGGGCTTGACGATTCAGTCCTGTTTAGACATTTAGTGTTTGTGAAGTAGACAGTTGGGTTTGTGAGCCTGGAGATTTGAGGAAGGCTGGATATATAAAGTTCACTTAATATGTCAAGAATATCTTTTCATCTTATTAAACAGTATTCTTAATGGTTGTGTAGTGTTATATGAATATACCAAAATTTATTTAACTTATTTCATGTAATTCTGTCAGTTGTATATGTTTACCATATTCTACTATTATAAATAATACTGTGGTAGACATCCTCATGGCCTGTAGTAATGCTCGTCTTTGATTTCTTGAAGTAGAATTGCTGGATCTGGCAATATGCAAAGTTTCTGGGCTTTTGATAGGTCTTGCCAAATTACCTTTTACTTACAGTTTGGGAAAGGACCTGCTTTTCCATATCCTTAGTCTGGATTTATGTTTTGTTTTGGTTTTTTGTTGCCTGTATTTTGATGACCAAGAGCTTGGGTTTAAGGAGGCAGTTGTCTTAGGCCAGCATTTCGTCTTTCCTGTTTCTGGTTGAGAAGGACCTGGGAACCTGCGTAGACGAGAGGAGCACATGTTTTTCCACAGATGGTGGCCAGCCTGCAGTGACCCAGCTCTGCCTTTTCTCATAGAGGCATGGGTGGAGTGTGGTCCCAAACGTCTGAGTCAGTGACAAGAGATATTTCTGAAAGGTTCTCTGTGGATGCTCTGGGGTTTGGGAGTGGGTTCTACTAGGGAGCTCTAATCCTTCCTCCAATGGGTGGAAAATTGAGGAGTCTTCCTCCTCTCCCTGAGGATGGCTGGTTTTCTGGGCTGTCTTCCAGCCGCCAACACCGGGCTCTATCTGTGGGACCAGGGCTTCCTCCTTGCTGCTCTGGAGCTGGGCAGTGGAAGGTATTCAAAAGCCAAGGAAGCCAAGGGGAACATGGCATCCAGGAAGGAGGATGGAGAAGATGAGGGGTGGGGAGGGAAAAGGGACAAACATGGGAGAGAAAAAAAAGCCTGATTTTCTTTGGCAGGGTTTCTGTGACCCTTGGAATGTCTCTCCAGTGGGGAGTGACCATAACTATAGTTGTTCCTGTTTTACAAGCCAGTTGCCTGAGGTTTGGAGTCACTGATCTGACCCCAATCCTGCAAATTCGGGGAGCCTTGGGTCTGGGAAGAGCTTGACAGCTTCTTCCTGGAGTCCCAAAGAGGGCCTGACCTGGAAGCAAAGAAAGCAAAGCTGAGGGCAAGTGCAGGTGAAAGAGGAAGAACAGTCAGAGCAGTGTGATCTGAGATGGGAGCTGGGGGATTCATGAGAAAGGTGAGGATGGAATACTCCACCACTCACACGCTCTCATCAGTGACCATTCCAGATGATGATGGAAGAGAAATGCAGAACTGATGGAGACAAAGTAGGACATTCACAGAGAAAAGGAAAGATGAGAAGAGGATTGTAGATCTGAAAGGTCCAGCCATTTGCCACTTTGGCTATTGATCAGTTGAAATGTGGCAAGTTCTAATTGAAATGTGCTATAGTTGTAAAATTCATGTGCTATGTGCATGCCAAGTCGCTCCAGTCATGTCTGACTCTTTGCGACCCTATGGACTGTAGCCTGCCAGGTTCCTCTATCCATGGTGAATACTGGAGCAGGTTGCCATGCCCTCCTCCAGGGCATCTTCCCTACCCAGGGATCCAACTTGCATCGCCTTATGGCTCCTGTATTGCAGGCAGATTCTTTACCACTGAGCCACCGAGGAAAGTGAAAGTGAAGTAGCTCAGTCATGTCTGACTCTTTGCAACCCCGTGGACTGTAGCCTACCAGGCTCCTTCCTCCATGGGATTCTCCAGGCAAGAATACTGGAGTGGGTTGCCACTTCCTTCTCCAGGGGATCTTCCCAACCCAGGGATCGAACCCTGGTCTTCCGCATTGCAGGGAGACGCTTTAACCTCTGAGCCACCAGGGAAGCCCGAGCCGCCGGGGAAGCCCCTGTGAAATACACACCAGATCCCAAACTCTTAGAATGAAGAATAGAATGTGAAATAGCTCATTGATTTTTTTTTATATTGACAACATGTTGAAATTATACTATTTTAGACATATTGGGTTAAATAAACTATGTTAAAATTAATTTCATCTGCATCTTATTTTTTTCCTGAGGCTATTAGAACATTTTAAATGATACAGGCAGCTCAAAGTGTATTTCAGTTGGTCAGTGCTGCTCTTGAGCGTTGAGGTGATTTCAGGCTTCCCTGGTGGCTCAGATGATAAAGAATCTGACTACAATGCCGGAGACCCCGGTTTGGTCCCTGGGTCAGGAAAATCCCCTGGAGAAGGGCATGGTAACCCACTCTAGTTTTCTTGCTTGGAGAATCCCATGCACAAAGGAGTCCACAAGGTTGCAAAGAATAGACACGACTGAGCGACTAACACTTTCACTTTCTTTCTTTCTGTGTTTTGTCATAATGGAAAGCTTGTTCTTGATAAAGACTGAAAGCATGGGGCCCCTGGAGTTACTAGGCAGCCATTGATTAAAGCCATGGATGCATTCCAAAGATGGATGCCTTCGATTTCCCTGGACCAGGAGAGAAAAATGAGATGAAGTCTCAAAAATTATAGCATAATTGAGTCCTTGGGAATTTGGGTCAGTGCTCGAAGCAGTAGAGCTAAGTAGTTGGGAAGCCTTGGGCTCTGCAGTAAGACTGCTTGGATCCCGGTCTGAGTTCAGGATTTACTAGCTCATAACCTGAGGGTCAATGAGCTCTCCTTGCTGAGCCTCAGTTTTCTTGCTGGTAAAATCAGGACAGTTTGACATGGAGTTGTTCTGGTGATTCAGTGGACTCATGTATTACAAAGCTGTGTTAAGTGCCTGGCACACGGCAAATGCTTACTAGCTTCGGAGGTTTTGATGATCATACCCTCTGTAGATGGTCACGGGGAGGTGAGATGCTTCAGCCCTGGGTAGTTGGGGAGTTTCACTTATTCAGTCATTGATCACTGAGGCCGCGGTGTGTGAGAGGCAGGGACTAACACAGCAAGACGTGAAAAGGAGAAGCCCATGGAAGCCTTCTATGGGATAATGGCATACCCGCTGGGCTGCAGGTGACATAAGCAATCAAGATTCTTATACCAGGACTGCATCTTTGAATTTGCTCACAGATGACTCACTTCACATCAGTGCCTGGCAGGCTTTAGTCTTTAAACCACATGTTCATCATAACTTCAAGTTGGATAACAGAATACCAGTTATGAGGATGGGCCTTACTACTCTTGAACTTGTCTCAAGCTTGTGAGGCAAAGAGAAGAGTCAGAAGCTGCGATATCCAAGGGCTTGAAAAGTGTGTTCTCTCAAGGTTAGAGGACCCTAGAGGTTGTGTGGGCCCACATCCTGCCCATGTCCAGCTTTGGCTAGGTGATTTGGGGCAAGAACTACTTCACAAGGCTGCCTTTAAAAAATTTTTCGTTTTTTAAAATTTGTGGTTTTATATATATATCACCTGAAATTTACCATTTTAACTGTTTTTAAATGTACAGTTCAGTGGCATTAAGGACATTCATGGTGTTATGCAACCATCATCACCATCCATCTGCATAACTTTTTCATCACTCCAAATAAAAATTCTGTATCCTTTCTGTACCTGCCCCCAGCCACAGGATCACCTCTATTCTATTTTCTGTCTCTATGAATTTGACTAGTTATCTCATGTAAGTTGAATCGTACATTGTGTGTCCTTTGTGTCCAGCTTTTTTCATATAGCATAATGTTTCTAAGGTTCATTCATGTTATAGTATATATACCAGTGTTTCATTCCTTTTTATGGCTGCATAATATTCCATTGTATGGATAGTCTATGTTTTCTTTATCTGTCCTGTGTTGATAGACCTTGAGTTATTTCATCTTTTGACTATTGTGAATAATGCTGCTGTGAACACTATTTTACGAGTATCTGTGTCCCTGCTTTGAATTCTTTGGGGTCATATATCTAGAGTGGAATTGCTGGGACATATGCTAATTCTGTGTTAAATATTTTGAGAAACCATCATACTGTTTTCCACAGTGACTGTACCATTTTCTGTTTCCACCAGCAATGCCCCAGGGTTCCAATTTCTCTACCTCCTTGGCAATACCTACGATTTTCTGATTTCTTGAATGTGGTTTTGATTTGCATTTCCCTACTGACTATTTACATTTCCTAGGTGGCGCTAGTGGTAAAGAACCTGCCTGCCAATGCAGATGAAGGAGACACGGGTTCTGTCCCTGGGTTGGGAAGATCCCCTGGAGGAGGGCACAGCAACCCACTCCAGTGTTCTTGCCTGGAGAATCCCATGGACACTGGAGCCAGGCAGGCTATAGTTCATAGGGTCTCGAAGAGTCAGACACTACCGAAGGGGCTTAGCACAGCACAGCACAGTGACTAATGAATTAGGCATCTTTTCATGTGCTGATTGACCATTTGTATATCCTCTTGGGAGAAATGTCTATTCAAGCCCTTTTATAAGTCAGCCTTTTGATATGGGTGAGTTATAGAGGTTAGAATTATCCTCTTTATGTATACCTCTATCTGCTCTCTGATGACTTCTATCCTTGGTTCTACTCTCTGAGGAAAAGATAATAAAGTCAGTCCTTCCTTTGGCTGACAAAGTCTCAAGAAGTGTTTGCATTTAGATCTGGAACCTGCCAGGTAGAGACAAGAGATAGCCACGTCCACAGATTTCTGACAAGTCTCCAACCCAAATTTTGCAGCCACTGCCTCCCTGCTTTGTCCTGTGTGGGTTCTATTCTTACAGAATTCTGGATTCTGGGGTCACTATTGATGGTGACATTTCCTTTGCCTGTGCACCAATTCTACCCAGAGTATTGCATCAATCAGAAATTGTCATGAATATGTCTCTTTGGCCCGTCCACAAAGGCACTGGCATGGTGCCTTGGGCAGTGTTGGGCAGCCTGGACTTGAGCAATGAGACTAATAGGTATAATAAAGAACTCATCAGGTATAAAAAAGAACCCATCCAGGGGCTTTGTTTTTATTGTTGTCGTTTAGTCGCTCAGTTGTATCATCTGACTTTTTGCGACCCCACAGACTGCAGCATGCCCAGTTTCCCTGTCCTTCACTGTCTCCTGGAGTTTGTTCAAACGCATGTCCATTGAGTTGATAAAGCCATCCAATCATCCTGTCCTCTGTCATCCTCTTCTGCCTTCAATCTTTCCCAGCATCAGGGTCTTTTCCAGTGAGTCAGCTCTTTGCATCAGGTGGCCAAAGTATTGGAGCTTCAGCTTCAGCATCAGTCCTTCCAATGAATATTTAGGGTTGATTTCCTTTATGACTGACTGGTTGGATCTTGCTGTCTAAGGGACTCTCAAGAGTCTTCTCCAACTCTACAGTTTGAAAAACATAAATTCTTTGGCTCTCAAGCCTTCTTTGTGGTCCAACTCTCACATTGTAAAAGTGTTAGTCTCTCAGTCGTGTCTGACTCTTTGCTATCTCATGGACTGTGGCCAACCAGTCTCCTCTGTCCTTGGAATTCTCCAGGTAAGAATACTGGAGTGGGTTGCCATTTCCTTCTCCAGGGAATCTTCCCAACCCAGGGATTAAACCCGGGTTTCCTGCATTGCAGGCAGATTCTTTACCTTCTAACTACTGGAAAAACCATAGCTTTGACTATATGGACATTTGTTATTATTATTATTAGGTAGGAGGTAGAGCAATGTTTGGAGAAGACAATGGCACCACACTCCAGTACTCTTGCCTGGAAAATCCCATGGATGGAGGAGCCTGAAAGGCTGCAGTCCATAGGGTCGCTGAGGGTTGGACACGACTGAGCGACTTCCCTTTCACTTTTCACTTTCATGCATTGGAGAAGGAAATGGCAACCCACTCCAGTGTTCTTGCGTGCAGAATCCCAGGAACGGCAGAGCTTGGTGGGCTGCCATCTGTGGGATCACACAGAGTTGGACACGACTGAAGCGACTTAGCAGCAGCAGAGCAAAGTTAGTTGCCACTTTTTATATTGTTATGCTTATCTGACTGGGATAAACAGTACATTGTGATAAACCCCCAAAGCCATATTATCCTTTTAATATGTTGCTATACTATTATTTTAATATGTTGCTGGATTTGATTCCTTAGTATTTTATTGAGGGTTTTCTGTGTCTTTCTTCATAAGGGATATTGTCTGTGGTTTCCTTTTTTGTACCATCTTTATTTAATTATTGGGGTAATACTGACCTCATAACATGAGTTGGGAATTGTTTCCTCTACTTCTCTTTTCTGGAAGAGATTGTAGAGAATTGGTGTTATTTCATCTTTAGATTGGAGAAGGCAATGCCAACCCACTCCAGTACTCTTGCCTGAAAAATCCCATGGATGGAGGAGCCTGGTAGGCTGCAGTCCATGGGATCACAACTTTTCACTTTCATGCATTGGAGAAGGAAATGGCAACCCACCCCAGTGTTCTTGCCTGGAGAATCCCAGGGACGGCAGAGCCTGGTGGGCTGCCGTCTATGGGGTCACACAGAGTCGGATACGACTGAAGTGACTTAGCAGCAGCAGCAGCATCTTTAGATGCTGGTAGAATTCACCAGTGAAACTACGTGGAGTAGAGACTTAATTTCAATTTTTTGTAGAAGGTTTTTAACTACAACTTCAGTTTCTTTAATTTAATTTATTCTTGGATGAATTTTAGTAGTTTGTGGATCTGAAGGAATTGGTACAATTTTTCTAAATTGCTGAATTTACATCCAGAGAGTTGCTCATAGTATTTCCCTAGTATTCTTTTAGTGAGGTCTTACATTCCTAACGTTGGTAATGTATGTTCTTTCTCTTCTATTCTGTGTTAGTCTGGCTAGAGATTTATTAATTTTAGTTTTATTTTCAGAGAACCAATTTTTAGCTTCATTTATTTTCTCTATTTTTTTTTTGTTTTTAATTTTATTCATTTTTTGTTGTTCTTCTTATTATTTCCTTTCTCCTGCTTGCTTTGGGTTTATTTTGTATCTCTTTATTCTGTTTTTTGAGGTGGACACTTTGTTGAGTTGAGACCTTTTTCCTTTACTAATGTAAGTATTTATCACTGTAAATTTCCCTTGAAAGATTACTTTAACTATATCCCACAAGTTTTGGTATGTCATATTTTCATTTCCCTTTAGTGCACCTATTTGATAGTTTGTTTTGAAGCTTTCTCTTTGATGCATATGTTCTTTAGGAGTATGTCATTTAATTTCCAAGTACTGTGGATGTTTCCCGTTATCTTTCTGTTACTAACTTCTTTTAATAGTTCAATTCAGTTATGATGAGTGAACACATATTATATTGATTCTTTTAAAGTGTTTAAGGTTTGTTTTGCCACTTAAACTATATTCTCTCTTGGTGAAGCTAATGGGTGCACTTGAAAAGAATGTGAATTCTGGTATCGATAGGTTCAGTATTGTATAAATATCAGTTAGGTCCAGTTGGTTGAAAACCTATATCCTTGCAGGTTTTCTCTTAAGTTTTGTTGATTCAGTTCAGTTCAGTTGCTCAGTCATGTCCGACTCTTTGAGACCCCATGAATCGCAGCACGCCAGGCCTCCTTGTTCATCACCGTCTCCTGGAGTTCACGCAGACTCACATCCATCGAGTCAGTGATGCCATCCAGCCATCTCATCCTCTGTCGTCCCCTTCTCCTCCTGCCCCCAATCCCTCCCAGCATCAGAGTTTTTTCCAATGAGTCAACTCTTCTCATGAGGTGGCCAAAGTACTGGAGTTTCAGCTTTAGCATCATTCCTTCCAAAGAAATCCCAGGGCTGATCTCCTTCAGAATGGACTGGTTGGATCTCCTTGCAGTCCAAGGAACTCTCAAGAGTCTTCTGCAACACCACAGTTCAAAAGCATCAATTCTTCGGTGCTCAGCCTTCTTCACAGTCCAACTCTCACATCCATACATGACCACTGGAAAAACCATAGCCTTGACTAGATGGACCTTAGTCGGCAAAGTAATGTCTCTGCTTTTGAATATGCTATCTAGGTTGGTTATAACTTTTCTTCCAAGGAGTAAGGGTCTTTTAATTTCATGGCTGCAATCACCATCTGCAGTGATTCTGGAGCCCCCCAAAATAAAGTCTTACGCCATTTCTGCTGTTTCCCCATCTATTTCCCATGAAGTGATGGGACCAGATGCCATGATCTTTGTTTTCTGAATGTTGCGCTTTAGGCCAACTTTTTCGCTCTCTTCTTTCACTTGATTACACAGAGGTAATCTGTGTTGGTATCTCCTACTCTAAATGTGGATTTCTCCATTTCTCCTTGTAGTTCCATCAGTTTTGGTTTTTATGTATTATGAGCTGTTTTTAAGTTTATACAAATGTGGGACAGTTGTTTTCTTGATGACTTCACCCTTCAGCATGATGTAAAGTTACTTTTTATCCGGATAATTTTCCATGCTCTGAAAACTATTTCTCTGATATTAATGAAGCCACCCCTGCTTTTCTTTTTCTAGGTTTTTAAAAATTGAGGTAAAATATGCATAACAAAAAGTCACCATTTAAATGCTCCTAAAGTATACAACTGAATGACTTTTCGTATGTGTGCAGTGTTGTACAACCATTGACCCCATCTAACTTTAGAACATCTCTATCACCACACATGCAAAAAAACAAAACCAAAAAAACTCAACAACCAAGAAAACTAAAACTAAACCTTGTACTTGTTAGCAGTCCATCCCAATTCTCCTATCCTCTGTCCCCTGGCAACCTTTCATCTATTTTTGGTACTTTTTTTCCTCTTCTGGGTATTTCATATAAATGAAATCATACAGTACTCAGCCTCTTATGCGTGGCTTCTTTCACGTAACACAACGTCCTCAAGGTCGATCCGTGGGGTGACATGTACCAGTACTTCATTCCTTTTTATGGCTGAATAGTATTCCATTGTATGGATCTGCCCATTTTGTTTGTCCATCCATCAGTCAGCATTTGAGTTGTCTCTACCTTATGACTATTTGTGACTAGTGCTGCTGTGAATGTTTGTTTGCCTAAGAGGACGGGGCTGTTTGGGGGAGGAAACTGTTTTGCTTCTGCTACAAATGAAAGAAAGATGCCCCCAGGTTCAGGCTGGCACAGAGGCTGGAACTCTGGAGCTAGAAGTCCCTTCCATACCCTTTGTGATTGTACATGATGGGCTCTGGGACATCTCCCTGGAGCTCTTGCACGTGCTTCTGTGGCTCTTCGGGTTACGTATGCCAGGTTATGAGTTGTTCACACTGACTTCAGAAATGGAACTCATTAAATAAAATAGTGATTTAAAAGACATTTATAGCCATTAAAGCAACGTATATTCACCCAAGGAAAAAAAGAGAATGTGCATTTAATAAAAAAGAAAAATGAGCACACTTATAATCCCACCATCCACAGAGCAGCACTGCTAATATCTTGTTATAGAGCCTTACAGATTTTCCTGCATGCATATGTGTAGTTTCATATGACTTTTATGAACAACTATATTTTATTTATTTCATAATGTTCTCCTATTTATTTCTTTTTCCTCTTAAAATTTGACTTAAGACATGAATGTCTTTCCCTGCCAAAACCATTTTTTTTTAATAGCAGTTCAAATGGCTGGTAACACTCCAGCATAAAGATGTAGCATAATTGAGTTAAACAACCCCCTTTAGTGAGTTAGATTTATTTCTGGTTTCTTGCTCTCATAAACACAGCCTTAGTGACTACTTTTGAAATGAAATCTTTGTAAGCATCTTAAGAAATATGCCTAAAAGTAGAATTACTGTGTGCTTATAAGGCTTCTTCTCATGTATGACCATGGTCCTTTAGAAAGAGTGTCCATTTATAAAGCTCTCAAAGTTTATGAGAGTAGAGTTTGTTGTTTTGCATCTCCAGGAATGACAACTGTGAGAGGCAAATGTTACTAGCAAATCTGTGACTTAATAGAATATATATGTAAAGTCACTTTACTACATTTGTGAATCTGCTTGTGATGAGCTAAGAAACTTGAGGCAGGCTTGGTTTTTAAAAATACATACTTTCAGTTGAAATAAATGCAGTTATAATCATGGTAATAACAAGGACACCTAATTTAAGATGAAATTTTTCTGAAATGATTTCAGAAAGGGACATGAATTTTACAGATGAGGTCATCTGATTTCAGGGGCTCACGCAGTCAATTGTTTTCTGGAACCAGACAGGGAACCCACAGAAGAAGAACAGGCCGGGGGCTGGATGCTTGGGAAGAGACGTAAGGGCCGTGGTGAACTGGAGAGCGTATGTCACATGTACAGATGTCAGAGTTGTCAGTGGATTGGATATAAGCCTCATTTTATCATGGAATTTCCATTTTCCAGCAGAACTCAGAAATCCAAACTGTAAGTAAAAAGCAGACACTGACTCGTGATTATCTGATCAAGAAACTCACTAGAGACTTCCCTGGTGATCCAGTAAGACTGCACAATCAGGGGGCACAGGTTCGATCCCTGGTTGGGGAACTAAGATCCCTCATGCCTTATGGAATGGCCAAAATAAATAAAATAATAAGAATAACAAATTAATTTTAAAAGTAAATACTTTTTTTAAAGAACCTCACCATTCCTCTCTTAGTATACTTAATGTTGGGTAAGGAAAAGGAAGGTACAGATAATCAGTGCTGTCTTGCCCCAGCTCTGCTGGCATAACTTAAGACCTTCTTGAAAACTGTCTTCAGAGTCACGTTACAAGAAAACAAGTCTCTTTATTTTCTCTTGACCTTAAATAATAGCCTTCAAAATGGAAAGCTACCATCTTAACTTGGCTTGATTGATTCTCGATGATTTTTGTCTATTTAAAACAAACAAACAAAAAAATAGGCAAGTCCACTCTCAAACAGGCCATGTTGCCATTGCAGATGATCCTGACAGTGTTCTGGGCAGTGTGTCTAAGAGGAAACTTGAGGAGAAGAGTCATAGGTTTGATGTTGGAATAAGTGTTCAGCCATTTCCAATGTCTGTTCTGAAAGGTGACCTGGTTGATTAGTTTCAACATTCACTCATTCATTCATTCATTCCATTTTGTGTCAAATGCATTAGACATACAAAGACTGGCAAGACTTACAAAGTCTTGCCATATGGGGCTTAGGATGTATATATTTATATACAGCACATTAGGCAATGTTCTAAGTACTGGGACCTGGAATATATTGCCTCATGGATCTAGTGATGTGATGCTACAGCTAAGACATGAAGGGCCATGGAGTTAACTTGAGTTGAGGAAAAGCTCTTCCAGGGAGAGGGAACGTGTGTGCAAAAAGCCTAGAGGTAGGAGCCAGTTTGGGGCTTCTGAGGGACCCGATGGAGCCCAGCATGGCTGGCACGCCAAGTGCTTCAGGCCCATTGGAAGGCAAAGGGATGGGACAGCTTGCTTTCCTTTCTCTGAACTGAGTTCCTTCACATCTCCTTCCAACTTCATCTCCTCATTATAGAAAAGTAAGGCATCTCATTTGCCAAACTGAATCAAGCTCTCTAATGTATGATTGCCACTTCTCAAATATGACTTGAAAGCTTCACATGAGTTTATTGGTACCTGACCTGCCTCTTGAGAAACCTATATGCAGGTCAGGAAGCAACAGTTAGAACTGGACATGGAACAACAGACTGGTTCCAAATAGGAAAAGGAGTATGTCAAGGCTGTATATTGTCACCCTGCTTATTTAACTTCTATGCAGAGTACATCCTGAGAAATGCTGGGCTGGAAGAAGCACAAGCTGGAATCAAGATTGCCGGGAGAAATATCAAAAACTTCAGATATGCAGATGACACCACCCTTATGGCAGAAAGTGAAGAAGAACTAAAAAGCCTCTTGATGAAAGTGAAAGAAGAGAGTGAAAAAGTTGGCTTAAAGCTCAACATACAGAAAATGAAGATCATGGCATCTGGTCCCATCACTTCATGGGAAATAGATGGGAAACAGTGGAAACAGTGTCAGACTTTATTTTTTGGGGCTTCAAAATCACTGCAGTTGGTGACTGCAGCCATGAAATTAAAAGATGCTTACTCCTTGAAAGGAAAGTTATGACCAACCTAGATAGCATATTCAAAAGCAGAGACATTACTTTGCCAACAAAGGTCCGCCTAGTCAAGGCTATGGTTTTTCCTTGGTCATGTATGGATGTGAGAGTTGGACTGTGAAGAAAGCTGAGCACCGAAGAATTGATGCTTTTGAACTGTGGTGCTGGAGAAGACTCTTGAGAGTCCCTTGGACTGTAAGGAGATCTAACCAGTCTATTCTAAAGGAGATCAGCCCTGGGTGTTCTTTGCAAGGAATGATGCTAAAGCTGAAACTCCAGAACTTTGGCCACCTCATGCGAAGAGTTGACTCATTGGAAAAGACTCTGATGCTGGGAGGGATTGGGGGCAGGAGGAGAAGGGGACGACCGAGGATGAGATGGCTGGATGGCATCACGGACTCGATGGACGTGAGTCTGAGTGAACTCCGGGAGTTGGTGACGGACAGGGAGGCCTGGCGTGCTGTGATTCATGGGGTCGCAAAGAGTCGGACACGACTGAGCGACTGAACTGAAGGTGGGGACAGTTCTTTAACACCATGACAAATACAAGGCATCCCATAATAATAACTGATGGGCAAGACCTTGAGGAGGGTGACCTGGAGGGAGGGAAAATAAAGCCAGGAGAGAGAGAGTTGGCAAAATGGAAATACATTTTCAATCCCATGCTTTGTGGTTTATTATTAACAGCAAAGCAGAAAACATCTCTACAGAGTTATGAAAAATTCATTAGCAGCATGCTACAGGTCTGAGAAGCTGGTCATTGTTTGATCAGATTAATGATAATGAGAGCAGTCTTATATTAACTCCGATTAAGAGGAGGACTCTTCCCCCTACTATTCAGTCATTCACATATAATCACATTTCCTCACAGCCAGTTGCCCTTAGTTGTCTGCTAAGATGGGAACTAGGGTCTCTGCAAAGATAGACCAGGATGGCAGAGGGTGGGTTGAGCCCAGATGCCACTTTGAACCTAGGGTCCAATAGAGGAAGAGTCTTTAGACCTTCCTCTGTGCTCCAGCTTTTGTCTAGTCTCCCTGACGCTGCCCTTCTGTTTTTCAGATCTACCTTCCTCCTAAACCTGTGTCATCCCAACTCATGATTTCTCAGTGTGGAGTCCCTGCAGTGTTCTGTGTGGTGTTCTAGGTGCTAGGGATACATGCAAGTGTAAAACGGGCACAAAGCCCTGCTGTAGTGCAGCTCACATTCCAACTGGTGGAGACAGACAATAAATACATGTTAAAAAAAAAAAAAGGAAATATCACCTTTTCCAGCTTCATGGAAAAGGTGACATTTGAGCAAAGACTTAAAGGAAGTGAGGGAGCCATCCATGAAGCTGTCTAGGGCAGGGGAAGGAACATTTAGAGTAAGGCCACATCTTGTACAAAGGCCCTGAGGCCTTGGAGAAAGCTTGTATGACTGGTGTGGAGTGTTGAGGATCAGGTCAGAGCAGCAGAGTGAGCCCAGATCAGTAGGGTCTTTTGTTATTGTTTAGTTGCTAATTCGTGTCTGACTCTTTTGTGACCCCATGGACTGTAGCCCACAGGCTCCTTTGTCTTTGGGATTTTCCAGGAAAGAATACTAGAGTGGATTGTACTTTCCTTCTCCAGGGGATCTTCCTGACCCAGGGATTGAACCCACTTATCCTGCAGTACAGGCAGATCCTTTACCACTGAGCCACCTGGGAAGCCCAAGTTTCTTTTAGGCCAGTGTAAAATTTTTACTAAGTGCGACGAGGTGCACTGGAAGGTTTCGAGCAGAGGAGAAACATGACCTGTCTTGAGTTTTATTTATTTATTTTTAATTTATTGTTATTTAAAAAGGTGTTTATTTACTTATTTAGTTTTGGTTGTGCTGGATCTTTGTTGCTGCGCATGGGCTTTCTCTGGTTGTGGGGATCAGGGGCCGCTCTCTTATTCAGTGTGCAGGCTTCTCATTGCAATGGCTTTTCTTGCTGTGGAGCAAGGACTCAAGGGCACCTGGTGTTCAGTAATTGTGACACACAGGCTTAGTTGCTCTGAGGCATGTGGGATCCTGGTTCTGGATAAGGATTGAAACTGTGTCCCCTGCATTGGCAGGTGGGCTCTCAACCACTAGGCCACCAGGGAAGTCCCTTTCTTGAGTTTTAATAGCATCTTTCTAAGTAACAGACCATAGAAGGCAAGAGTAGAAGAAGGTAGACGAGTTGGAAGATTATCATCGATGGGAGACAATGGTGGGTCACACCAGGCCAGTGAGCTGTGGTTGGATTTTGGATATGTTTAGAAATTACGGCAACTAGGATTTCCATATATTTTTTACCTTGCCTGTTGATTGATGTAAAAAATGATTATGCTTACTGGTTGCATTAATCTGAACTCTTTTGGTCACAAGTGACAGAAACAAAACTCATACTGTTTGTATAGAAAGTGGGAATTCTTTGGCTTATGTAACTGAGAAGTCAGCGCGGGGAGCTGACTGGCATCTCAGAACCATGGCTGAGGCTGACGGGCTGTGGCAGCGCCGGCCCCAGCGGCCACAGGTGGTCATGGACGACAACCGGACACCGGAGGCCAAGGGCGGCAGGTAGGCCTGGCCTGGAGCGGGGCTGTGCCCCCAAGGTGGCGACAGCAGCTGGCGCCTCATTTAGTCTTCGGCAGCCTCACTTCGGGAGAAGGCAGTGGCACCCGACTCCAGTACTCTTGCCTGGAAAATCGCATGGGCGGAGGAGCCTGGTGGGCTGCAGTCCATGAGGTTGCTAAGAGTCGGACACGACTGAGCGACTTCAGTTTCACTTTCATACATTGGAGAAGGAAATGGCAACCCACTCCAGTATTCTTGCCTGGAGAATCCCAGGGATGGGGGAGCCTGGTGGGCTGCTGTCTATAGGGTCGCACAGAGTCAGACACGACTGAAGCGACTTAGCAGCAGCAGCTTCAGTGTGGGTGGATCTAGATACTTATAGAGGGCAGACAAGTACCTCTCTCTCCATCTCTCAGCTCTGCTTTTGTCCTCTCTTGTCTTCATCCAGTCTTTCTGTCACCTTAGCTGCTGTGGAGGAAGAGCACTGTTGTTTCCTAGGAGCTCCTGATCAGGTTTGGTTCATTCCTGTACTCCTCCTCTCTACAGGAGGGCAGAGCATTCTTATAGGTCAGTTTTGGAACCAGGGTGAAAGGTCGGCACTTCCAGGCCTCATGGACTGAGTAGGGATGTTCTAACCAGAAGATAATAAGTTTGGCTGGAGGGAACACTAGATTCTCTTGTCCCAATTCTTAATCCAAAATTTCAGCAAATGTCAGGAATTCTAAGGAGGATATAAGGAGCAAAGGGTAGAGCATACCCTGGGAATGTTGAGGTGCTTTGGAGTGGGATATTTCAGAGATCTTTTAACTCAGTGTTCACACAATCAGCAAATTTATCTAATAGTCTTACTCTGGTAGTTGGCTCTGCTTCCAATGCGTTCTCATGACTGACCTCCCTTTTGAGGTGGGCTATGTATCTCTCCTGGGACAGTGAGTAGATGGAGAGTTAGTATACAACATATGGGTCCCAGTTCTGCCACCCTGTTGCCACACAGATTTAGGCAAATCACATAACTTTAATGAACCATAGAGGATATTGGCAGGATCAAAGGAAAGACACTTTTTATTTTTAACTTTACTTTTTGGCCCTGCTGCAAGGCATGCGAGATCTTTGCTGTCTGACCAGGGATTGAATTTGAACTCCATGGACTGGGAGTATGGAGTCTTAACCGGTGGACCACCAGGGAAGTCCTGAAAGATACTTTTTAAAGTGCTTGGGAAAATGGACCCACGTGTCAGGGCCTTGGCTGGATTGCTCCTAGTTAAAGACTGCTTTGTATTTTCTGATCATGCGGTTGCCAGGTAAAATACAGGATATTCGTTAAACTTGAATTTTGGATAGATAATGAATATTTTTCCAGTGCAAGTATGCCCAAATATTATACAGGACATGCTTATATCAGAAATCATTTTTGTATATCAGACATTCAGATTTAGCTAACTATTCTTTTATTTGTTAAACCTGACAGGCCTGGGTGATCATGACAAGGGAAATAAATGTGTTATTATTACTGATTGCCCATGACTGTCTACTGACAATTCATGCAAGGAGACATGACTAGTGTTCTCAGATTGGACATAAATGGATTTTTTGTTCTCTTTTTGGACTGTGGGTTTATGGCCAAGTTTGAATTCTTAAGTTTGATTGTGTTAGAGTCATATATGTCAATCCTATACTACCATATTTTGAAATTCTCATTGTAAGAAAGATTTAAATCTTGGATAATAGTGTTGCTTCTTCCAGTTATGAGTCATAACCTTGGGCTTAACCTTCTCCGTGTCTCAGTTTTCCCATCTGTACAAACAGGAAGATGACAGTACTTACCTCATAGTGTTGCTATGAGGATTGGATAATATATGCAAAGTGCTTAGCTCAGTGTCTGGCATGTGACAAGAGCTCAATAAGCATTAGCTGCTGCAGTCATCGCAAAGCTCTAGAAATTAATCTGGTCCAGAAAAATATGTGTTTGGTTTTCCAAATTAACTTCTCAGCTCTATTTGGAAAATTTGGGGTTGAATTGTCCTATGGTTTGGGCTTTATGCTTACCAGATTGAACTCTTGAAGCAGCGTAACAAGATAGAGAGTTGAACTTGACATATATGAACAGTTTTGACCTCCAAACTGCGAGATGAGAGAGAAATGAGGAGTGAGAACTAACAGCGGTTTGGATTGTTGTTCCCAGGCTTGATTTTGGGCATGATTTTGGCAGTCTTAGCTCAAGATTTTGCCCCACATCCAAGGAGGCATGCTCTGTTTAGCAGGAGGATGGACGTAGGAACACGACTTGGATTCCAAGGCTATGGAGCTGTTCGCCTTTTTGAATCATTTTCTGCAGCTCCTATTTCTGGTTCTATCTATTCCTCACCCCATGGCAAATGCCAGGATTGAGTACAGATGAACTCCTGGTCTCCAGAAGTGTTTGAGGGCTGCCCGAGAACCGAGTCTGGACAGGGCCTGCCCAAGGTTCATCCTGTGTGTTATGCATGCTTCTTTTTCCTTGGCATCATTTAACATGGAAATGTTTTCAACCTGGGTGTTTTTATTCATATGCCGTTGTGAGAGGAAAGTTTTTAGATGACTGTGGGAGACCTAGTGGCTGAAGTCTCTGCAAGATTCTTGTAACTTCTGTAAAAAAGAGTGTTTGGGGGTTATGAAAATTCCAGAGGCAAATCAAAACGTGCTGGTGTCTACTGAATGCTAAGCAGTCACCTGGTTCCCCACAGTGTGGCCCACGGACAAGTGGTGTCAATGCCACTTGGGGGCTGGTTAGAAATACAGAGGCTCAGACTCATCCACTTAGTTCATTTGTTTGTTTATTTTTGGTTGCATTGAGTCTTGGTTGCTTTGCATGGGCTCTCTAGTTATGGCACGCAGGGGCTGCTCTTTGTTGTGGTACACAGGCTTTTCATTACGGTGCTTCTCTTGCGGTAGAGCATGGGTTCTAGGCCCATGGACTTCAGCAGATGCAGCACATGGGCTCAGTAGTTGTGGCCTGTGGGCTTAGTTGCTCCATGGCATGTGGAATCTTCCTGGACCAGGGATCAAACCCATGTCCCCTGCACTGGCAGATGGACTCTTATCTACTGTACCACCAGGGAAGTCCTGAATTGCATTTTAACACAATCAGATTATCTGCATGCACATTAAATTTTGTGAAGCACCAGTTTAATCCTTAGAACAACCCCAATATTATTAGTTCCATTAAAAATGCTTTTCTGTGGTAAAATGTGCGTGATATTTACCATTTTAACCTTTGGTAAGTATACAGTTCAGTGATGGTAAATATATTTACAATGTGGTATAATAGTCACCACTGTCTATACCCCAGACTTTTTCATCACCCCCAGGAAAAACTCTGTAACCACTGAAACAATCACTCCCCCCTCCCAGCTCTTCCATCCCTTGGTAACACCTATTCTCCTTTCTGTCTCTATGAATGTGCACATTCTAAATATCTCATGTGAGTGGAATCATACAGTATTTGTTCATTTGTGTCTGACTTATTTCACTTAGTATAGTGTCTTCTAGGCTCATCTGTGTTGTCATGCGTACCATCACCTCATTCCTTTTTACATCTGAATAATATTTCATGTCAAAGTGAAAGTTGTTCAGTTGTGTCTGACTCTTTGAAATCCCATGGACTGTAGCTTGCCAGGCTCCTCTGTCCATGGAATTCTCCAGGCAAGAATACTGGAGTGGGTAGCCTCCAGGGAAGCCCAAGAATACTGGAATGGGTAGCCTATCCCTTCCCCAGGGGATATGCCTGGCCTAGGGATTGAACTGGGATCTCCTGCATTGCAGGTGGATTCTTTTACCAGCTGAGCCACCATCTGAGCTACCATATAATATCCCTTTATATGGAGAGGTCGCATTTTGTTTATCCATTCATCTGTTGATAGACACTGAAGAGTTATTCCTACCTCTTGACTATGGTGAATAATGCTGCTATGAATATTCATGTATAAATATCTGTTTGTAATTTTCCTGCTTTTAGTCCTTTTGGATGTATTCCTAGGAGCATTAACTCCATTTACACATGAAGAAATTGAGAGCAGAGATGTGAAGGAACTCGTCTCAAGTCACCCAGCTGCTGGGTGATAGTGCTAGGTTTCTGGATTTTTAAAAAGTGTTTTGGCTGCTGCACCCTGTGGCATGTGGAATCTTAGTTCCCTGACTAGGGACTGAACCTGTGCCCCCTGCTTCGGAAGGCAGAGTCATTACCACTGGACTGCCAGGGAAGTCTCTGGGTTTCTGCATTTATTTGGTAGCTTCTGTTGTTTCCAGAGGCCACATGCATAATTAAAGAGAAAGACAAGTATTGTTCTTCTTTTCTAAGGGATGACAGTATGGCCTGGTGGTAAATATTGGGCTTTGGGGCCTTCCAGCTCTGAGTTGAAATCCCAGCATCTGCCCTTGCTAAATTCAGTGTCTTGCACTTATTACCTGTCTAGTCTTAAGTTCCATTTTTCCATCTGTAAAGTCAAGATACCCACCTATGGGAATTGCTGTGAGAGTTAAATGGGAAAAAGTAATGCAAATTCCTGGTTTGTAAATATTTAAGAAGCATTATTTACCATGAAAAATAAGGAGGCACCTTAAAAAATTAAACATAGAAATACTATATGATCTAGCAATTCCACTTCTGGATATATATCCATCAGGACTGACAGCAGGGACTCAAATAGATATTTCTATATGAATATTCATAGAGGGATTGTTCACAATACCCCAGAGGGTGGAAACAACCCAGTTGTCCGTCAACTAATGAATGAATAAACAAAATGTGGTCCATCCAAACAATTGAATATTATTTAGCCACGAAAAGGAATAAAGTACTGACACCTGCTAAAACGTGGATGAGCCTTGAAAACATTATGCTAAGTGAAATAAACCAAACACAAAAGAATTAGCACTGTCTTTTTCTATTTTCATGTGATACCTGGCATGGTGAAATTCATACAAGCAGAAAGTAGAATTGTGGTTGTCTGGGTCTGGGAGAGAGGGAAATGGGGATTTATTGTTTAATGGGCATGGAGTTTCGGCTTAGGAAGATGAAGAGATTAATGAGATGGATGATGGTGATGGTTGCACAAAAATATGGATATGCTAAAATGGTATATTTTGTTATATATATTTTACTACAGTATAAACATAAGGAGGAAAAGAAAGGGAAGAATGATTTTTCTAGGTACTAATTTTTTGCTGGTATGTCCAGACTACCTTGTTTTCAGCGTACCAGTGTTTGACTGGTGTCCAGGAAAGGCTGAGTCCTTTATAATGATAATAAAATCATGACCCATAAGTGATCAGTGTTGTTATTGGATGCTGACAGTGCTGGGCAAACCCCTTTCCATATATTATTCTGTTTTCATCCACACAGCAACCCTGGGAGGTGGGTGCCCTCATATTCGACACATGCAAAAACTGAGGGACTAAATAACTTTCCAAAGGACGCACAGCTAGTTGTTGATGGAGGCAGGATTTGAGAGCTTCAGGACCTGCTGTCCTACAAACCAAGCCATGCTTCCTCCCAGGATGTGCACCCAAAGGTGACCTGCACAGGGCACCCTCAGACCATAATTATGCTTCTCTATTGCAGGAAGAGGGTAGGTGGTGAAGGTCACTGGGCTATCTGTGGCTTTCCCTACCAGTGGCTACTGAGTGAATTTTCTCCTCTGGGTAGGAATGAATGCATGACAGGAGAAGGGGTGTTCAGGAGACCTCCCTTAGTGCCAGAAAGAGCTCTTGGAAATAGTACCAGTGGATTCCCTCTCAGGAGAGATCAACTAGTTTCCTCTGTTTAAAGCAGCCCTGACATATGCAAATCAAATTTATAATTTACCTCCAAAGCAGTAGCTTCCAGATTCCTAACTGAGAGATGCTAATTAGGAATTATGGAGTGTTTGTCATCCTTGGGGTGCTTTGCACATGATGTTCAGTGCTCATAGCATCCTTGTCAACAAGTTATCAGGACTTTGTTTTTGTAGCAGAAAACAAGATGAGCTAGTGAAGCTTTGCCTGGTTTCCTAAGAAGGAAACCAAGGCGAGGATGGGGAGAGAGCTGACTTTTCTTCTCTTTTCTCTGTCGTTTACTTCCAGATCTACACGAGAAAGATAGACGGGCAGCCATTACTTCGTTTCTTAGAATGCTTTGAGCAGCATTCCATGTCAGATAAGCACACAGTTTAGAATCAGCCCTGGGTTCAAATCTTGAATTTGCCGTTTATTAGCTGTGTGTCTTTGAACAACTCTATCAGTTTTATCATCTGTAAAATACAGAGTGTAACAAACCCTACCTCTCAGGGTTAGAATTTAATGAGATAATGCATGTAAAATGCCTTATATCAGGCATGCAGGAAGTAATAATATTAATACTCACAGCTATTGTCATTATTGTTGTTCAGTCGCTGAGTCATGTCCAATTCTTTGTAACCCCTTGGACTGCAGCACACCAGGCTTCCTTGTCCTTCACTATCTTGCAGAGGTTGCTCAAACTTACATCCATTGAGTCGATGATGTCATACAACCATCTTGTCCCGTTGCCTCCTTCTCCTCCTGCCCTCAGTCTTTTCCCAGCATCAGAGTCTTTTCCAGTGAGTCGGCTCTTCGCATCAAGTGGCCGAAGTGTTGGTGCTTCAGCTTCAGCATCAGTTCTTCCAATGAATATTCAGGGTTGATTTCCTTTAGGATTGACTGGTTTGATCTCCTTGCTGTCCAAGGGACTCTCAAAAGTCTTGTCCAGCACCACAATTCGAAAGCATCAGTTCTTCAGTGCTCAGCCTTCTTTATAGTTAAACTCTCACATCTGTACCTGACTACTGGAAAAACCATAGCTTTGACTATAGGTACCTTTGTCACAAAATGATGTCTCTGCTTTTTAATATACTGTCTAGGTTTGTCATAGCATTTCTTCCAAGGAGTGAACAGTGTCTTTTAATTTCATGGCTGCAGTCACCATCTGCAGTGATTTTGGAGCCCAAGAAAATAAAATCTGTCACTATTTCTACTTTTTCCCCATTTATTTGCCATAGAGTGATGGGACTAGATGCCATGATCTTAGTTTTTTGAATGTTGAGTTTTAAGCCAGCTTTTTCACTCTCCTCTTTCACCCTCATCAAGAAGCTCTTTAATTCCTCTTCACTTTTTCCCATCAGAGTGGTATCATCTGCATATCTGAGGTTGTTGATATTTTCCTGGCAATCTGGATTCCAGCTTGTGATTCATCCAGCCTGGCATTTTGCATGACATACTCTGCATATAAGTTAAATAAGCAGGGTGACAATATACAGCCTTCATGTACTCCTTTCCCAGTTTTGAACCAGTCCATTGTTCCATGTCTGGTTCTAACTGTTACTTCTCTAACCTGCATGCAGATATCTCAGGAGGCAGGTAAGGTGGTCTGGTATTCCCATCTCTTTAAGAATTTTTCACAATGGGTTGTGATCCACACAGTCAAAGGCTTTAGCATAGTCAGTGAAACAGAAGTAGATGTTTTTCTGGAATTCCCTTGCTTTCTCTATGATCCAGTGGATGTTGACAGTCTGCCTTTTCTAAATCAAGCTTGTACATCTAGAAGTTCTTGGTTCACATGCTGCTGAAGCCTCGCTTGAAGAATTTTGAACATTACATTACTAGAATGTGGAGTGTAATTGTACAGTAGTTTGAACATTCTTTGGCATTGCCCTTCTTTTGATTGGAATGAAAACTGACCTTTTCCAATCCTATGGCCACTGCTGAGTTTTCCAAATTTGCTGGTATGTTCACCTCCACTAGGTTTGTTCACTATAATGCTTTCTAAGGCTCACTTGACTTCACACTCCAGGATGTCTGGCTCTAATCAGTGACCACACCATTGTGGTTATCTGGTCATTAATACCTTTTTTTGTACAGTTCTTCTGTGTATTCTTGCCACCTCTTCTCAATCTCTTCTGTTTGTGTTAAGTCCTTGCTGTTTCTGTCCTTAATTGTGCCCATTCTTTTGTGAAATGTTCCTTTGGTACCTCCAACTTTCTTAGAGAGAACTCTAGCCTTTCCCATTCTGTTGTCTTCCTCTATTTCTTTGCATTGTTCACTAAAGAAGGCGTTCTTGTATCTTCTTGCTATTCTCTGGAACCCTGCATTCATTTGGGTGTATCTTTCCCTTTCTTCTTTGCCTTCCACTTCTCTCATTTTCTCAACTATTTGTAAGGCCTCCTCAGACAACCACTTTGCCTTCTTGCATTTTTTTTTCTTTTGGGAAGATTTTGGTCACCGCTTCCTGTACAATGTTATGGACCTCTGTCCATGGATCTTTAGGCACTCGGTCTACCAGATCTAATCCCTTGAATCTATTCATCACTTCCACTGTATAATCATAAGGGATTTGATTTAGGTCATACCTGAATGGTCTAGTGGTTTTCCCTACTTTCTTTATTTAAGCCTGAGTTTTGCAATAAGAAAAGTTGTCATTATTATACAGTTACTATCATGTAAAATATCACCACGTGTTAAAAATTGTCAGCATTAACTATCTTTTCCTATAAAGAGTAAGGTAAACAAGAGACTATTTAAAGTCCTTTTTAAGGGAAAAAATTAACAGATTGAGCAATAACCAGCATTTGCTAGTCTTGTTTCATTTGTCTGAGTGTGTGTGTTCGCAGTGGTTTGAAGCAAATCTTAAATGTTGTAAACTTTTATCTGTACTTCAGCATGTGTTTCAATCAGGTTAAGAAACCTTTTAAAATAACCACAAAGCTGTTAACCACAGATTCCAATATAAACACTAATTTCTTAATGTAATTTAGTATACAGTTCATGTTCAGAGTTCTCCATGTGTTTTTAAAATGTCTTTTTTATAGTAGTTTTGTTTAAATCAAGATCCGTATGAGGATCTTATATGGCATTTGGTTGATGTGTCTCTTAAGTTCTTTTTTTTTTTTTTCTTAAGTTCTTAATCTTGATAGTTCCTGGTCCTTTTGCCCCATGTTGCTTATTTGTTGATAAAACTGATTCATTTGTCCTGCAAAGTTTGTATGCTTCCTTGGAGTATGGTTTAACTTGTCCCTCTAGCCACATGTTTCCTATCAAAGTGAAAGTGAAAGTCGGTCAGTCGTGTCGTGTCTGACTCTTTGCGACCCCATGGACTATACAGTCCATGGAATTCTCCAGGCCAGAATAGTGGAGTGGGTAGCCTTTCCCTTCTCCAGGGGACTTTCCCAACCCAGGGATCGAAGCCAGGTCTCCCACATTACAGGCAGATTCTTTACCAAGGGCACTATTAGGGAAGCCCATATTTCCTGTCAAATGATAGCTAAATCTAGAGACGTTTGATTACGTTTAGGTTTTCTTTTTCTTTTGCAAGAATACGTCATAGGTGATGCTGAGCATTTTGTAATGATCACACCAGAAAACACATAACATCTGAATACCGCCTTTTCAGTGATGTGAACATTGATCACACAGGATCATATGCTGCCAACCTGATGTACCCATTATGTGCTCCAACAGTCTTTCACCTGATGACCGGCATCCACTGATAACCACAGCTAGGTCCTTGATTCCCTTCGGGGGTTGCAGTATCATGCTTTTCTAATTTGGTCATTCCTTCTGCATTTTAAGCTAGAAATATTTTATAAATAACCTTTCAGTTCAGTTCAGTTCAGTCACTCAGTCGTGTCCGACTCTTTGCAACCCCATGAATCGCAGCACACCAGGCCTCCCTGTCCATCACCAACTCCCGGAGTTCACTCAGACTCATGTCCATCGAGTCAGTGATGCCATCCAGTCATCTCATCCTCTGTCATCCCCTTCTCCTCCTGCCCCCAATCCCTCCCAGCAGCAGAGTCTTTTCCAATGAGTCAACTCTTTGCATGAGGTAGCCAAAGTACTGGAGTTTCAGCTTTAGCATCATTCCTTCCAAAGAACACCCAGGGCTGACCTCCTTCAGAATGGACTGGTTGGGTCTCCTTGCAGTCCAAGGGACTCTCAAGAGTCTTCTCCAATACCACAGTTCAAAAGCATCAATTCTTCAGTGCTCAGCTTTCTTCACAGTCCAACTCTCACATCCATATATGACCACTGGAAAAACCATAGCTTTGACTAGATGGACCTTTGTTGGCAAAGTAATGTCTCTGGTTTTGAATATGCTATCTAGGTTGGTCATAACTTTCCTTCCAAAGAGTAAGCATCTTTTAATTTCATGGCTGCAATCACCATCTGCAGTGATTTTGGAGACCCCCAAAAAAAGTCTGACACTGTTTCCACTGTTTCCCCATCTATTTGCCATGAAGTGATGGGACCAGATGCCATGATCTTCGTTTTCTGAATGTTGAGCTTTAAGCCAACTTTTTCACTCACCTCTTTCACTTTCATCAAGAGGCTTTTTAATTCCTCTTCACTTTCTGCCATAAGGGTGGTGTCATCTGCATATCTGAGGTGATTGATATTTCTCCCGGCAATCTTGATTCCAGCTTGTGCTTCTTCCAGCCCAGTGTGCCTCATGATGTACTCTGCATAGAAGTTAAATAAGCAGGGTGACAGTACACAGCCTTAACGTACTCCTTTTCCTATTTGGAACCAATAACCTTTACTTATCTCCTATATGGTTACTTTGAAATCAGCTGATAACCTCATCAGTTGATTTAAATGTTTAAAAGTTTAAATGGAAAGGCAGGAGAAATGTTGATCATTTTCCTTTACTTAACCAGTTTTTCAAATGTAGAGAGGAAAAAATGGCCAGTGATTTTAAAAGAATATGTATTCTTTGGCTGTGCTTTGCAGCAAGCAGGATCTTAGTTCCCTGATCAGGCATCAAATCCACACCTCCTGCTTTGGGAGTATGGAATGTTAACCACTGGAACACAGAGGAAATCCCTTAATATTATTCTGAAGTCATGAATTTTAAAAATGTACTTGATGTGTTACAATCCACAACAGCCATGACTCTTTTTTGAAGCTCAAAATGCTCCATCTTTGACCAGTCAAAGCCCCTTTAAGTTGCCTCCCAAGTTCTTCAGACATGGTCTTGGTTGTCTTGAATGGCTTCCATGCCTTCTGGCACAAGTCTTGCCCAAATTATTATTTTGTTCCATTCTTAAAGAGGTCCTGCTTCCTTTGAGAGAAAATGGAATTTAAAAACCAAGTTGGGCACTGGGGGTGCTCATTGCTACTTTTGTGGATAGACTTAGAAGATATAAATTTTTCAAAGAGAAGAAAATGAATTTATAATTAAAATCTAAGATTATATAATTTTACTTAACTTTTGATTTTATATTTGTACTTCATTTCTCTTAAGCTAAGAATCTTGATTTCTATGTTGATCTTAATACTAATTATACGTATTTCAAAATAATGATATTTATACTGCTACTATTAAATAAGAATACTGAATATAATTAATATATTTTGAGTTTCTTTTTTGTCATTGTGATGTCTTACTCAACAAAAACAGTTGAAACATTGTGTTTTAAAATCACATGAATTTTTTCTCTATATAATTATGTCACTAACTTGATACACAGATTCATTTGTTTTAAGTTTTATTTCTTTTAAGCTCCATTATTAAAGCAAATATTTATTATATATAGGCAAATATATACATATATGACAAATATATTAATTAATATTACCCCCATTCTACATAAAAGGTAGAATACTATCTATACTATATACCCTAATAGTCTGAATAAAGTTCCCCTGTTTAGTTCTATTTCAGCTAAGTTGTTGGCTTTGTTGTGTTTATAGATTTAGTTGAGTCGATTCTTGTTATTCATGGCAGTTATGTTCTATAAAGTCATCGCTGAGTTCACAAATACTGAACCATTGCCCCAGGGAAGGTAGAAGGTTAGGTTCCCGCAAGCCTCTGGTCATAGTTTTGCCAACTAATCAGAACATAACCTTGCTTTATGTGTGTTACCATTTAAAGATATCTTATTTACTTTCACGACCAACTCTACTATAGCTAACACCTGAATGAACCTTATCTAACACAGGTGTTTTCTCCATAAGTCACATTCCCAGTTTTCTTAGGAACTCTAAACAGCTTTTCAGCACTATGCTTGAGTGTCATTTGAAAAAGTGCAGTCTTTAAAAAAGAAAAAGGCACAAAAAGTGGCTCTAAATAACCCTGAAAAGGACACTTGTTTATAGAACCAGAGCTGAAACAAGAAGCCAGAGTGTCACTCCATTCCGCCTCAACTGACAACATACAGTGGGCAGCGGAATAGTTTCACTGCTTTGCGTATGTCCCCAAATGACTGTGAAAATGCTGTGAGTAAAGATTTGGGGGTTAGAAATGCATTTTAGCAAGTAGGCAGATTTGCAACAGGAAATCTGTGAATAATGAGGAGGGATTGTGTTTTATTTGCCTATCTTTATCTTCTTTCTCCTTCATTCTCCACTGCTGTAAGCTCCAGGAGGGGAGAGCTGATATGTGTATGTGTCTTGGGTGTGGTAGAAGCTTAATAATGATGGATGAATGAATTCCCAAATGAGAAAGGGTATTTTCTACTTTGGGTCATATAGCTCTAAATATTGGTGTTTAATTTGGTTTAGACATGTTTCCATCCTTCTGAAATAGTAGTATTTTGTCAGTAAGGCCCTGGCCTAGCATATTAATCATCGAATCTATCAACTCTGTTGATTCCAGGTCTTCAGAAATATCTTACATGAAGTCAGATTCATGTAAAATTTCTCAAGTGCTTCATTTGTGACTGTTGGTCACCCTACCATATGATTTACCCAGGTTTTCTTTAAATAGGGGACCCTACTAATATGTGCAAAATGTGCTTTCCTTTACCCCAAGTTGATTGATACGTACTGGTAGGTGATCTTCAGCCATGATTTTTTTTTTAAACTTGTTAGGCAGAATTTCTCACAGAATTTCTCTGAGAAGAGGTTAAAACATTTGCATTAGATTGGTTGATGAGATTTTGTTGGATGTTTCTAATTTGAGACTCGCTGGGTTTGCCCTGTCTTCAGATAGGTGGGAACATTTCTGGGTGTGATTAGAAGCCTAAATATACCATGTCATCCTGCCTGCAAAGGAGTTAGGCTTCCAGAGAGCTTGGGAAAGAGTCCTGGCTTCTATCTGGGGACGGCTTCTATTACAGCCTTCATCATATTTTGTTTACGTATAGTGCATCAAATTCTAGGCAAATAAAAGCATGCAGCCTCCATAAATAGCTGTCACACAAACATATATTTGCTAACCTCTCTAGGGATTTGCATGTGAATTTGTTAGGAAGAGCAACTACTATTTACTGATCACTTCCTGTTATTTTGAAAGGTTCAAACCACTTTACTAGCTACACATCCTCCTTGGTTGCCCTTATAACATTATTTGTGATGGAAAGGGAGTAGGATTAAGTGCACCCAATGCGGTGACTTAGTTGCTGATAGTGGTTACTGTTATTTTAATATTTATTATGTTCTAGACATCGTGCTAAGAGCTATATATTGATTGCATTGAATTCCCCCAGCAGTTCTGAGGGAATAGTCTCAATAGCCATCTTACAGATGAGGAAGTTGAAGCTCAGAGAGGTGAAGCAATCTACCCAAAGTTACACAGCCTGTTAGTAGCAGAGGCTAAGTCAGCCTGAGTCCAAAGCCTGTGTGTTGACCACCTCAGTTAGAAAAGTCTCTAAAAGCCTCTTTGTGATAAGGTTTCACTGTGTGGCCTCAAAGACAGTCTTATTCAACTTGCTTAATATGTATTGAACAGGTATCATATGCTAGACACCCCAGTAGGCTTTTATGGAATTAATAATAGTAGCAGCTATTACTTAATGTAGTATTTAATGTGCTCCATGCTATTCTGAGGATTTTACATATATTGGCTCTTATAATCATTATAACAACCGTTTGAGGTAGGTTTCGTTATTGCTATCATTTGACAGATGAGGAAACTGAGGCCAAGAGTGGTTAAATAAGAAGTCAGAGTCACAAAGTGAGTGAATAGCAGCCAGGCCTCATGCCCAGGTGCCAGGGTCCCTGAGCTGGACCACTGCACTCTGACTGCCTCTCAGACGTAAATCAAGAACCAGTATGGGGGTAAGAACAGTACCTCAAAAGCCATAATTTAGCACGAGGAGGGTTTTGTGCTTCTATCCACAGTGGGTCCACAGTTTTCCCCTAGATTTATATTTTTCCTCTTGGGAGTTCGCCATCTGTGGGCTGCAAACCCATTTTGAAGCCAGGTGGTCTCCGGGTTCAGAAACGCTGCAGCTTTGTGCTTGAATTCTTCCTCTCCTCTACCTTGTGCTGCAATGTGGGCCGTCACCCTGCCATCTCCGCGTGAGCCCTGTGTTTCCTTATAGATGGTGGGAGACTGCATTTCAGGATGTAATCTTAGGAAGGGCTTCTCTGGTAGCTTGGATAGTAAAGAGTCTGCCTGCAGTGCAGGAGACCCAGGTTCAATCCCTGGGTCAGGAAGATCGCCTGAAGAAGAGAATGGCAACCCTCTTCAGTATTCTTGCCTGGAAAATCCCATGGACAGAGGCGCCTGATGGGCTATAGTGCATAGGGTCGCTAAGAGTTGGCCATTTACCTTCTCAACTCGTTGTGTCTTTATTTAAACCTGAGAGACCATAATTGCACCTCTCCCATGGGACTCTTGTGAGGTTTTAAGTTAATGCATACAAAGTAGCTGGTTTAGTGCCTGGCATATAGAAAGTGCTCAATAAATGGCATCAATGTATTACTATTATTCATCTGTCTTATTTTAATCCAGGCAATTGTTTCTTAACTTTCCTTTGTTCCAGGTCAAATCCACTATCATCAGACCTATTTTACTTTTCTTTCATTTATAATGGTAAAAAATTATTCATATAATGTATGACTCATTATCTCAGTAAAAAAGAGTATCACAGATAGCATTAAAATGCTCTTAAACATCCCTCCAATTCTATGGTTTGTTTCCTGCTCCCCAGAGCTAACTAGTATGATTGGCTTGCTATGTAGACTGTTTTCTGTGTATTTACATATACATATATGCACTTGTAGGAAATACGTATCATTGTTTTGTTTGTATATAAATATATATTTATACCTTTATACATTATTCTGTATTTTTTTTCACTTAATGTGAATCAGTTCCTACTTTTTCCAGCCTTCTCCATTTTTGCTGATTTTGTCTATGTCTGTCATTTGTTGGGAGTGGAGTATTAAAGTCTCCAACTATTATTATTAGACTGTTTTTTTCTCCCTTCAGTTCTGTGAGTTTTTAGTTCTTGTATTTTGGAGCTTTGTTGTTAGATGTGTATTTTGTATGGTTTAGCCTCGTCTTTTAGAGTGCTGCATTGTATTCTATAGATTATGTACCAGTCAGCATGGGTTAAGAAATGCTACAGTGTTAGTATACTGTATTGGTGTTTTTCTTTCTGGCTTACTTCACTCTGTATGATCAGCTCCAGTTTCATCCATCTCATCAGAACTGATTCAAATGTATTCTTTTTAATGGCTGAGTAATACTCCATTGTGTATATGTACCACAGCTTTCTTATCCATTCATCTGCTGATGGACATCTAGGTTGTTTCCAATTGTAAAGTAAAAAAAAAAAAATTAAAAAAAAAAAAAGAAATGCTACAGTGACAAATAATCCTCAAATTTCAGTAGTTTAACACAACAACAGTTTATCCTTATTTCATGCTACGTGCTCAGCACAGGCCAGCAGGGATCTTTGATAATCAGAGCCACTCATGGGTGTAGGCTGATGGAGGCTTCAACTTCACAATCACAGAGGCAGATAAGGCAGACAAAGGGGATGTAGAGATGACCACACTGGCTCTTGAAGGCTTCCATTTGGATATGACACATGTCACTTCTGCTTGTGTTTCATTGGTCAGAACAGGTCACATGGCCATGCCTGACTTTAAAGGATGTGAGGAGGTGTAGTCTTTTGTGAGGCTTCCCACGTGGTGCTAGGGGTAAAGAACCCGCCTGACAATGCAGGAGACGAAAGCGACACGGGTTCGATCCCTGGGTCAGGAAGACCCTCTGGAGAATGGAGTGGCTACCCACTCCAGCGTTCTTGCCTGGAGAATCCCATGGACAGAGGAGCCTGCCTGCTGCTATCCATGTGTCACAAAGAGTTGGACACGACTGAAGCGACTTAGCACTAGTCCTTTGTGACAAATGAATGTGGAATTAGTGAGTAGCACTAAGGAAAGCCATAAAACGGATGTTTGGTGGTTTGACATTTTACTAGTAAAAGTCATCTGGGATACTTTTGACTTTTTTTTTTTATTACAACCATTATTGCAACAAATAGCCGAGTACATGCCTACTGGAGGATTTACCTTCTGCCACACTGTGTTTAAAGCTGAGGATGCTCCTACTTATTCCCTGGGGCTCTGGGACTTGTTCACCAACAAACTATATGTACAACACAGGAGTTATTGAAAGCAGGGTCAAGATCTTGCCTGGTCTGATGGACCAGATAAGGTTTATCAGATACAGTATATGAAATGGGTATTGAAAGGTGGCTAGGAGACAATAGTGGGTAAGTGATAGGGTAATTAAGTAGCTGACAGGGCTTTCCTGGTGGTTGAGCAGTCAAGAATCAGCCTGCCAATACATGTCTGATCCCTAGGTTGGGAAGATCCCCTTTAGAAGGAAATGGCAACCCACTCCAGTATTCTTGCCTGGGAAAAGCCATGGACAGGGGAGCCTGGTGGGGTTCCATGGGGTTGCAAAGAATTGGACACAACTCAGCGACTAAACAACAGCAAGTAGGGGACAGGGCAAGGACGTTTGGAGTTTGTAGTGGAGCACGCGGAAGTTGACCATTGAGACTGGGGCCATATCATCAAGAGCTTTGAATACTTAGTTTGGTGGGCAGTGGGAGACAGTAAAATTTCATGAGCAGGAAAGTGGCATGATCAGAGTCGTGTTTTAGGATGCTGTGCAAGGCATTATGTAGGGCTTAGGTTTGCAAACTCCACTGCTTAGAGATACCAAAGAGGCCATGATAATGAATGGGGTAGTGTCCCCTGAAATAAACATACGGTCGAAGCTGCTTGCTAGCTCAGGGCATTTCAGGTCAGCCTCCTCGTTGAATCAGAAAGCCATCCCTGGTGGAGCTGCTGCTGACTGGATGAAAGATAATAAGCAGGGGGGGCAGGGAGGAGACAGAGCAGGCTGGAAAGTGGAGACACCGGTACTGTGTTCCAGCTGGGGTTTCCATGCACGAATGTGGGCTTGGAATTGCTGGACCTTCTGTTTGTTTTTCAGGAGAAGTCAGACATTCACATTTTTCATGATTTCCCCTAACTTTCAAAGTTTGGCAACTAATGCACAATTAAAAGGACACTTTTATGGGCTGGATCTGACCTGTGAGTTGTCCATTTTTATCCTCTGGTGCTGGGCAGAGAACAGAACACAAAAAGGCCAGATACAGTAAGAATTCAGAGTATTGATTACATTCCAATATATCTACGGATATATCCATCCATTGGTATGATACTCTGTCAGTTGGAGTTTCTCAAACTCACAGAATATTCCTTTTATAAAGGAAAAAAGACTTTCAGAAATGTTATATAGATTTAATAATTTTAAGTAAATAATTGTTTAATTAAATCTCTACTGACATAAGCTAAGTTCTTAACTTGGGCTGGTTTTGCCCCCTCCCAGAGGTCCTTTGGAGAAATCTGGCGACAGTTTTGGTTGTCATGATTTTGGGGAGGATGACGTACCACTAGCCTCCTGTATGGAGAGGACACTGATCAACATCCTGCAGTGCACAAGATGGCCCCAACGACAAAGGATTATCTGGCTCCAAATATCAGAGGTGCCCATATGGAGATTCCCCCCAACTCTCCCATCCCTCACCCTACACTGCACTGCCCTTGCACAAACTTAGATGTAAATGCCTTATGCTGATAGGTGTTAAACAGTGATTAAAACAGCACACATTTGCAAAATTTAAACACAGACTGTTTCACAAACCCAGTATTTTCCAGTGGAGCCCATCGGTGGGGCAAGCGCTACTTTACTTGGAGCCAGCTGTTTCCTGGGAGCCTGATGGGGCCCCACTTACTCCTGTATGGCTGCTTTGGCTTTGGTGAGGCTCAGGTGTGTGCCTAGGTGACCAAATGCTCCTGTCCCTTGAGGAAGGAAGAATGGTAGGATTTGGCCTTCACGGGGAGCCTGTTATCTCTGTATTAAGTCCGCTTCAGTCCGATGCTCATTAACCTGTGATAATTAAAGCAGAACAGCTTGGCACCAAAAGACTCATTACAAGCACTGAAATTGCCGGGCAGGACTGGTTTCCAAGGTGGGCATCCAGCAGGTATATATATATATACATATATATATATATATATACACACATACATACATAGATATATACATACATACATACATATATATATATCTTGTGCCATTAAAAAAATTAGCTTTGAAGTGAAAACTCAAAATTAAATTCTCATGTGAAATTTACAGACCCGCTCCCCCCACCCCCCGCTGCCCTGAAAGAATTCATCTGAGGAGCCTCAAGGTTTTACGTATCCTAGTTTGAGGATCCAGAGAAGGTGATGGCACCCCACTCCAGTACTCTTGCCTG
The DNA here is from genome assembly GCF_014754425.2 of Oryx dammah. Classification (NCBI taxonomy): domain Eukaryota; kingdom Metazoa; phylum Chordata; class Mammalia; order Artiodactyla; family Bovidae; genus Oryx; species Oryx dammah. The sequence continues at coordinate 56,604,081 of NW_024070196.1, forward strand.
GAAAATCCCATGAACAGAGGAGCCTGGTAGGCTGTTGTCCATGGGGCCTCGAAGAGTCGGACACGACTGAGTGACTTCACTTTCACTTTTCACTTTCATGCATTGGAGAAGAAAATGGCAAACCACTCCAGTATTCTTGCCTGGAGAATCCCAGGAATGGGGGAGCCTGGTGGGCTGCCATCTATGGGGTCCCACAGAGTCAGACACAAATGAAGCGACTTAGCAGCAGCAGCAGCAGTTTGAGGATCACCAGTGTGGACAATGTCAGAGTTGTTGAATTGGGGGAGAAAGGGAGAAACGGAAATGGAATTATTTTGCTAATCTTGCAGTTGGCAAAAATGATAAATTGGCCATTTCCTCCAAGTCTGCTTAATGGTAGAGAAGGTTTTGGTACTCTGTTTGTGGGGGAGAGGGTGGGAGGGTGTTCTGGGTGTGCAGGCAGAGAGTGTGCAGAGAGATTTTAAATCTTCCTCAAGGCTTAAAGAGGCTCTGAGGTGGAGGAGCTATTTGAATCAGATCTTGAAAGAAGGGGGACATTTTTAGGGTATATCTCAAGCCAAAGCTTCTAAACTTGTCAGGGTCCACAGAAAATACACAGACAGGACAGTTTTCCCTGGAATTGCCAGGACAGGTTTAGTCTGGGATCAGCCTGATGGCAGAGGCCATATCTGTGTTCCTCTCCATTGCTTGCCGGCTGTCTGATATGTACGCATATGCAGCTGAGTATCTATTAAAAGGTTGAGTGCATGGTCATCTCAGCTGAGAGTTCTCTGCCCCAGCATTCTCCTAAGTGCACTGGGGGCTCGTTAGATCTCAAATCTAGATTTTGGGGTAGAAAATAGGAGGCACAGACTGATGCTGGTACAGTAATGGCTCTGGGTGACCTTGTACCTCCCGCTGACACTTGCTGTTGTGGACCTTCACCCTGTGACTGTAATCCTGGGTACCTGAGTGTCCTTTATTGACCTCATCCCTCTGAGATGCTCTGCTGACTCACAGTCCCCCAACCCCCTTCAGATCCCTACATTCACACTGTATTTAGCTGTTGCATGTGAAAATTTATCACTCATCATTTTCTTTTTTTGAAAAAAATTTATTTATTTATAGCTGCACTGGGTCTTCGTTGCTGCGCACAGGCTTTCTCTAGTTGCAGCGAGTGGGCTTTTCATTGTGGTGGCTTCTCCTGTTGCGGAGCACGGACTCTAGGCTCACAGGCTTCAGTAGTTGTGGCTTGCAGGCTCTAGAGCACAGGCTCAGTAGTTGTGGGCGTGAGCTTCGTTGCCCCTCGGCATGTGGAATCTGCCTGGGCCAGGGATTGGACCCATGTCCCCTGCATTGGCAGGCAGATTCTTAATCACTGGACCATCAAGGAAGTCCTCACTTGTCATTTTCATTAAAGTGTTGTCCAGCACTTATTATTACCAGACACTGAGACAGAGGCAGGGCTGTGTGTATGTGTGTGTGTTTATGTGTGTGTGTGTTAGCTGTTCAGTCATGTCTGACTCTTTGTGACCCGATGGACTGTAGCACGCCAGTCTCCTCTGTCCGTGGGATTTCCCAGTCAGGAATACTGGAGTGGGTAGCTATTCCCTACTCCAGAGGATCTTCCTAACCCAGGGATTGAACCCAAGTCTCCCGCATTGCAGGCAGATTCTTTAGTTTGAGCCACCAGGGAAGCCCCAGAGGCAGGCGTAGATGGGACAAATCAGGGATCTTATAAAGGCTTAATGCCCAATACTAAAAATTCAACTCTCTGAGCTTTGCTTTTTCATCTATGTAACGGGGATAATAACTTATACTTTGCAAAGTTACAGTTAGGCTCAAACAACTCACAAAGTGGAAGCAGTTTGCAAACTGTAAAGGGATACCATTTTTGGAATTTATTATCTAGCAACTGCTAATTTTCCTGCCCAGTTCCAGAAACCTTAGAATCATTCATTATTCTCTCAGCTCCACTTTTATCCAAGGCTGTGCAGATCAGCTTAGGAAAAACTGTCAATGAAAGGGGCATAAATAGTTGAGTAAAAGCATCACCAGATAGGAGAGAGAAAATCAGTTGGATATTTCTTAAGTGTTAGTTGCTGTGCTAAATGCTTTGCATAGATGACTTCTTTGATCATCCTAGTAACAGAATACACCTAACACATTATTCTTCCAGTTTTCAGATGAGAAATCTGATGCTCCAGGAATTTAATGTAATATATATCCAGTGTCACACAGCCAGTAAGTGGCAGGACCCCCTTAGTACCATTTTGGGGCCACTTGGCCCCTTTGGAATGAAGAGAGCAACAGAGAAGTCACAGGGAGAGGGTGATGTGTCAGAGCTGGGTTCATGGGGCCAGGGTGGAGAACTTGGGGTGGTAGGTGTCTTCATTACATGGGGCTGCTGTAACAAAATTCCACAAATTTACTATAGAAATGTATTCTCTCAAAGTTCCATAGATCAGAAGTCCATATGAAGGCATCAGCAGGGCCATGCTCCCTCAGAAGGCTCCAGGGCAGGACCCTTCCTGGCCGCTTCCAGCTTCTGGTGGCTCCAGGTGTCCCTTGGCTTGTGGCTGCATCATCCAATCTCTTCCTCCGTCTTCACGTGGCCTTCTTTCCTGTGTCTCTCTGTGTGTCCTATTTCTGTTTCTAATAAGGACACGCTCATTGGATTCAGGGCCCACCCTAATTTAGTATGATCTCCTCTCAATTTTTACCTTAATTACATCTTCAAGGACTCTGTTTCCAAATAAGGTCATATCCTAAGATTCCAGGGGAACATGAATTTTGGAGGGGACGCAACTCAGCACTACAGTAGGATGGACAGGTTTAAAGAAAGAGAGGCCTGGATGGGGAGGGAGTGTGGGCAGAAAGGCTGGCAGTCCTTACTGCCCCACGGCTCAGGGCGGTGGTGACTGCTTCCCTAGGGGCGACTTTCAGAGCTCCCGCAGCTCACTGACATGTGAGCATCTCACAGCCAAAAGAAACCAGGTCCCTGAGTCCTGTTCTAGAAACTCATCGTTCAAATCCCAGGATGTTTCTCCTTTTGGGCCACGTGCGGATGGGGCACTCTGCTTCTCAGACCATCTTGGGGTGGGGAGAAGATATGCCATTCATTTCCTGGTCTGAAGACTTCCTCGCTCACTGTTCCTGGCTCCCTTGCTTGGGATAGGGCCTCTCACCTCTGGGCCTGCTGGAGATTCTCATCAAAAGGTTAATTTGGAACAAACTGTTTTCAGAACTGCTGGAAACAGCGTCTGCCCTGAGGGGACTGACTGCCAATGAATTTTTTTTTCTTTTAACTAAGTAAGCCTCTCTAGCTGGCATTTCACTGTCTTTACAGGTCCCTGCTTGCATCTTCCTGAAATACAGCATTCAAGGGGCCAAGATCAGAGAAAACTCTATATCCTCTGGAGTGTTAAGCGCAAATCACTCTGCCTTTTAATCTGTTCCCGGTATTTTATATTTTAAAATCTGGCTTCCTGTTGAACATTTGGATAGTATGTAAAAGTGTTAAAGAGTACAAAGCAGTCCAATAATCGTACCATCCAAAAGCATTCACCAAAACATTTTTTATATTTTTTACACTTTATAATATCGAGGTGATCTGCATTTAATACTTTAAATCTTGCTCTTCTTGCTTAATCTTATTTTCTTTTTTTTTGCACTTTTAAAAACAGCTTCAAAATCTTATATTCTTATTTGACCATTTCTCTGTTATTTCAAAATTCTTGGACTTTAGATCCCTGTGGACAAACAGATCTGCGGTTTTCCGTAAGTTTCTGTTTCATTATAACAGAAATCTCTGGCAAGGTTTTACTGTAAGTAAAACCATGCTTCCAAATGTTCTTAAAGTCACAGGTTAATTTTTTGTTTTTTTTTTTTGTTTTTTTTTTTTCCCGAAGAACGTAATCTACTATCATTTGAGTAGTGTTAATCTCTACTTTTATTTTAACAAGGAAGTTAAGACAAAGCATTAATCAGGGTTATAGATCCAAATAGCTAAATACCAGCAAAATAGTTTTTCCCCAGTCAACTTTGCTGCTTAATCTATTCTTGGGAGAAGTTAATTTTCATATATAGTATATAAGGCACTGAACATGTAAGATTCTTGTTTATTCAACACTTCCTAGAGGTTGAGAGCAATCTAGGCGATGTTCCTTCTGTTTAGTTTCCTGGTATGTTGGAAATGAAGAAAAATAAGGAGAGGCCCAAACAAGATTATGCAAGTTCGTGATTTGTTTTAAATGTTTTCATTTAGGAAATCAATACATTTTACCCTCACAATGTAGTGGGATTTTTGGCTTTTTGAGATGGTATTGGATGTCTGGGTCCAAGGTTCTTTGTGGATTCAAAGCTAAGGATGGGTGGCCCTCTTAACCTAAGAAGCCTAAGCCCTGGCTTCTTGCCAAGCAGTATGTTGGTGTGTTTAAAAATCCAGCTCATGTTTGCTATCTTATGCCTGTCGTGATTGAGAATTTGTAATCATGGTGAATTGCAGTATCTGTCCAGTCAACGCTAGTATATCAAATACCTGTCATATAAGAAACTGGAAGAGATATGGTTCCTGCCCGCAAGGAGCTGTCTTATAAGGACCTGGACTTGTACATAAGAGCACTTAGAGTATGATAAGTCCTTGGATAGAGACGTGTTCAAGTACCGCCATAGTGGAGGAGGGGGTCTGGATACAGCGTGTATCAGATGACCGAAAAGTAATGCCAGGGTCGAGGGCATGCCCTTTGAGGGCAGGGGGACCAGCGAACCTTGCCTTCCTGAGCCTAATACAGGAACAGGCATAAAGTAAGATCCCATGAGCTGACATTGGTTGTTTTCTATGCCAGGAACTGAGCTGGGCGCTTTTCACGTATCTATTTTGAACCTCACACCATCCTATGAGGCAAGTATTGTTATTACAAATGAGGAAATAGAGACACCTGCTTAGAAGAAGGAGATTAGCAAACACTAGGAAGTTGTTAAGGATAGAATAGCACTAAGCTGAGACTCTTTTGGTATAGTCTTCATGTAGTTGAAAATGAATTGGAGAAGGCGAATACGTTTCATACCACGTGATTCTGTGTGATTTAATGCCATGTGCAGGCACCAGCTAGATATCCCCTGATATTAACAGGAGTACGTATACCACACTTGGATAGATTGTATCTTAGGTAATTGTTCTGGAGGGTAAAGCCAGTTGAAAGACACAGGGGCTGCAGTGGGGGCAGTGGAGGGACAAGTGAAAGTGCAGAGAAGTGTTCTCACACTTTTATCACCATCCTCTCAGTAAACAATGTCAGGTAACTTAGATCCGGTAGGGAGGGAACTAGTGAATTTGCTTTATAGGAGACAACAACTGGGGTAGTAACCTTTTTTCCAAGTGAAATCTTAAAGACTTCTATATAAAAAGTAGATGAAAGGCAAACCACTAGGTTGAAGCAGTTGGGGTTGCTGCAACCCTGAGGGTTCCACGGAACATGGTTTTGTGCAAATCCTTACACATGCACCTTGGTCCTGGGAGGCACAACCAAGTGTGAGTCTCGGTGCTGGGATCAACTTGCTTCTTGGCTTTGCATATTCACATCGGCCCTCTGTGTCTTTCCGCACTTATAGTTGGATTTGGTGAGAGGCCCTCAGGCTCACTTTCATTTTCAGTATTCTCTAGAGTTATATGTTGCAGTGAATTAAATACTGGAATTGAAAGTGATATTTCATTGCCCAGCTACCTCGTGGTCTTAATAGTACAAAAGAAATTCTGTAACTTGCTTTTGAACCTCAAGTGGGGGGGCTTATGCAAAGTTCATAACTTTTCCCTGTATTGTGTTAGAATGGTGATTTATTAGCTGTATAGCACATAACTTCACATTCTTAACAGGTTGTTTTCTCTTTTTTGCTGTTTTTATTTTATCTTACTTTTAAATTTGTTTGGCCACACCACAAGGAATGTGGGATCTTAGTTCCGCCACCAGGGATTAAACCAATGCATCCCCTGCATTGGAAGCATGAAGTCTTAACCACTGGACTGCTAGGGAAGTCCCAACAACTTCACCTTCTTGTAAGAGTCACAGCACATTGAAGCTTCTTCAACCTCAGAGTGGCTGTTATAACAGCTAGCATCTCTTTGACCTTTGACCTCTGTGGATTTAGATTCCCAAAGACAGGATTATCTTTGTGATTTTTGTGTGTCCTAGAGATATATTTAAAGAGCTAAACTACAGATATCCTTCAGATAGTAGAAAGGGCAGCTTTCGGGAATTGTGCTTCTGTTTACCATTCTATTCCTAAGGCTGGTTGCTTAGGAATATTTTGCCTTGACGAAGTCCCTTAAAGGTGAAGGTAGGTGTTCATTTCCACATTTGTTCATATTTCAGAAGACTTGTTTCTCCCCTCAAGGCAGCCTCACTCAGTAAACATGCCAGTAGATTCTAAAATATAATCCAGAAGAAAGCCAAACTCAGTAAAGAATTAGTCTTGCAAGAAAGCATAAACAGGGCCACAGTGAATGAGTTTTCCAGTTATTTTTTTTCCGGATGTTTATTTGGAAATGTATATAAATGGATATATGACAGGTTCTATTTAAATATAGTCTGTGTTTTGCTTTTCCATATATGGATTGTTTTCATTTCAACACGAGATACAAATAGAAGATATTGATACCATTTTGTAAATTGATTACTGTTAACCACTCTATCCTGCAAATACTCACCCAAATATTTCTTTTTCTTGTTACATTCTTCTTTATAACTAATTATAACTTTACTTTTAACCAACTTGAATCTTCCAATATCTTCCAGCCCTCACTAGAAACTTCCACTTGATTCTTTTCTCTATAAAAGACAAGCAGTATGATTATATTGAATACTTTTTCTGTAAGTTGGCAGATCCCAGGAGGGGCTTATCAACTCAAAGGGCATGAGTTTGAGCAAACTCTGGGAGATAGTGAAGAACAAAGAAACCTGGTGTGCTGCAGTCCGTAGGGGTCACAAAAAGTCAGATACAACTGAGCAACTTGAACAACAACAGCAACAAAGAGGGGCAGTGAAAGGATTATTAGGAAGCCAGTATCATATAGCTTTAGAGAAAGGAAAAAAGAAAAAATAAAGATGTGGCTACAAGTCCCCCCTCCAGATATTTCTGGAACCTTGCACATGAATTTCTCTTCATTTGCATTTTATGACTCAACAGTGTGAGGTTAGCTTCCTTTGACCTTGTACTCTTACAGGTGGTTGGTTTGCTTGCAGATTTTTCCGTTCACTTTTTCTGATATTCTTCCTCTCTCCCTCTGTCTGCCTCTCTCTCTCTCTCTGTCTCCCCCTCCCCCTCCCCTTCTCTGTTCTGTGCTCTCTTAATCTCTAAACAGGTCAGGGCAGGAGAGCAGTTTCCACTGTGGCTGACGTCAATCCAGCCCTGCAGATTAGTTATCCCAGGGTGTTGCGAGAGGGGTGCAGCTGTTATGCCTTCACCTGGAGACCAGGTCTCACCTGAGATGCCTGGCGAGTGTCATCTTGAGCTCCCAGACCAGGAATGTCCAGGCTTACAGGCGGGAGGATTCGTTTCTTTGAGTTTTATACATTCTGGCAGAAAGAAAGTGCACCTGTTAAACCCTTGCTCAATCAGCACAGCAGGACCACCCTCCTGCCCCTCAGCTTATTGCAGTGGCAAATCTCAGAGATCCTGTAGTCAGAAAGAACTGGGTGTGAATCTCAGTACTGTCCCTTACTGTGTTACTTTGAGCAAGTCATTTAACCTCTCTGAGCTTCAGTTTCTCCAGCTGTCCAACAAAGAAAATACAAGTACCTTTCTCATAGACTTGCTGAAAGGCAATGGTTGCCAAAGAGGGGCCCCCAACCAGCAGCGTGAATTAACGTCACCTTGACACATGTTGTGCTGTGCTTAGTTGCTCAGTCATGTCCTCTCTGTGACCCCATGGGCTGTAGCCCACCAGGCTCCTCTGTCCATGGGATTCTCCAGGCAAGAATACTGGAGCAGGTTGCCATGCCCTCCTCCAGTGATCTTCCCCACCCAGGGATCAGATCCCATTCCAGGACCTATTGAATCAGCAACTTTGAGAGTGGGACCCAGGCATCTGCATATTAACAAGTCCCCCAGGGAATCTGATGCACCCTAAACTTTGAGAACCACTGCCATAAGGAATCAAGGAAAGACTTGTTGGCACATCAGAAGCTTCTACCTCTGTAGAGCAGAAGTTTGGTGAAGACTAGTGATTTTATAATATATTTCACCCATATTCCAGCACCAGGCCTTGCATATAATAGATACTCAACAAATATTTGTAGAATGAATGAATATTAGCTATGATCCTGATCACCCAATTATCCTATCTTCCTACTTTTTAAGTCATGGAATCAGATGAGAAAAGGGGAAGGTTGTATAATTTAGTCCAAATCTCTTCAGAAGGATCAGGATATACGATTCCCGTTTTATGGTTATGACTCTCTCGACCCCATGCATTGCAGCCCACCAGGCTTCTCTGTCCACAGAATTTTTCAGGCAAGAATAGTGGAGTGAGTTGCCATTTCCTCCTCCAGGGGATCGTTCCAACCCAGGGATTGAAACCCCATCTCCTGTGTGTCCTGCTCATTGCAGATGAATTCTTTACCAGCTGAGCCATCAGGAAAGCCCATTTTATTTATTATTTTCCTCTTATGGCTCGGTGTCTAGTCCCCAGGCATAAGGCAGAACTGTGATTTCAACCCTTGTCGCCCACCTCCCAGGGTAATGCTTTTTTCTGCTGCAGAAAATATGTTCTTAGGGATGCAGAATTTTTCATAGCTGCAGTGCATAGCCTACCCATTATCTTAGCTTTTTCTCTTTCCTCCTCTGGGTGCCTGCCTCCTTTCATTGTTTTTGCTGCTTCCAGAGTTTCAAGCATCCCAAACTGTGGCAAATTGACCAGCAATGGTACATGTACATAGTGATTTAGGCCCAGGGTGTGGCACATGGGCAAAACACTTTGCATTTTAAACAGTTACATGTTTAGTTTTATCTGTATTAAAAACACAGTACTAGCATATTAAAATTATGGCCTCCCAGACATTATGATGTAGGACAAGGCCAGAATGAGTAGTGATATTACTACTGAAGAAGTAGTAGTAGTTTTCTACTAACTTGAAGACAAATTTTAAAGAAATAACAATTGTCGATTTTAAAGACATGGCAGTGCCCATGGCAAAGGTCAGTAGGTGGTATACAGGTGACAAGTTTTGGAAACTGGCCCAGGGACTAAAAGAGTCATATCTAAGGTTAAACATAGCTGGGCGTGAGTTCGGGATCTGCCATTTACCAGCTCTGTGTGTACGTGCGTGCTAAGTCACTTTAGTTCTGTCGGACTCTCTGCGACCCTATGGACTGCAGCCTGCCTGGCTCCTCTGTCCATGAGATTTTCCAGGCAAGAATACTAGAGTGGGTTGCCATGCCCTCTTCCAGGGGATCTTTCCTATCCAGGGATCAAATCCGTGTTTCTTGCATTGACTGGTGGATTATTTACCACTCAGCCATCTGAGAAGCCCCTACCAGCTCTGTAACCTCGGCCAAATCATTAAACATCCTTAAGCAATTATTTTCTTTATTTGGCTGCATTGGGTCTCAGTTGTGACACGTGGGATCTTCACTCCTAGTTGTGCCATGTGGCACCTAGTTCCCTGACCAGGGATCAAACCTAGGCCCCCTACATTGGGAGTGTAGAGTCACTGGACCACCAGGGAGGTCCCAGGCAACTGTTTCCTCATCCATAAAATGGGAATATTTTTTCTTTCACAGGTAGTAGGGAGGATTAAATGAGAAATGTATCCAAAATGCTTAGCAGAGTGCTGGTGCTTAGTATGTGCCCAATACGTGTGTGTGTGTGTTAATCGCTCAGTTGTGTCCGACTCTTTGCAATCCCATGGACTGTAGCCCACCAGGCCCCTCTGTCCATGGGATTCTCCAGGCAAGATTACTGGAGTGGGTTGCCATGCGCTCCTCCAGGGGGTCTCCCCAACCAGGGACTGAATCCGGGTCTCCCACATTGCAGGCAGATCCTTTACGGTCTGAGCCACCAGGGAAGCCCTGAATGCCCAATATACAGAAGCCCAAAATGTTTAGGAGAGGAAGGGGGTTGTAATGCCATTGAAGTCTGTTTTCTAGATTCTTAAAGATGGTCTGAATTTAAACAGTGTTGATGTGGAAATGTTAATATGAATGGTATGATAGTCCTCCATTTTTCAGCTCAGAGAGGTGAAGGGAACTAGACCAAGGTCACACAGCTCGTAGGCGGTTCAGTGCAGTTCAGTCGCTCCGTCGTGTCCAACTCTCTGTGACCCCATGAGCCACAGCATGCCAGGCCTCACTGTCCATCGCCAACTGCTGGAGTCTACACAAACCCATGTCCATTGAGTCATCATCCAACCATCTCATCCCCTGTCGTCCCCTTCTCCTCCCACCCTCAATCTTTCCCAGCATCAGGGAAAGATTTCAAATGAGTCAGCTCTTCACATCAGGTGGCCAAAATATTGGAGTTTCAGCTTCAACATCAGTCCCTTCAATGAACACCCAGGACTGATCTCCTTTAGGATAGACTGGTTGATCTCCTTGCAGTCCAAGGGACTCTCAAGAGCCTTCTCCAACAGCACAGTTCAAAAGCATCAATTCTTCAGCACTCAGCTTTATTGTCCAACTCTCACGTCATAGGCGGTAGAGTCAGGATTTGAATCCAAGCAGTTTGGCTCCAGAGACTGTTGTTGATATCTCTGTATCGTTCAGTATATGTTTAAGATGAATCCATAAATGAAACCTTTGGAACATTTGGAGGAATTTTTCCATCAGATCTGGCTTAGCAGAGACTCCTTAAAATAGGAGTCTATTGACATTTGTTCCAAATTTCCTTTTCCTTTCCTGGTAATTCACCTTTAGCAAGAATAGACAAATTTTGCTGTATCCAGAATTTTCAAATTTTCAAACAGTTCGAAATTGTGTTCATTGTGTTTGGCCATTCAGTGTATATAAAGATGAAAGGCTTTGACTGCTGACTGCTGTCCAGGAAAGGTGGTTTTGATAGTGCGGAGCAGAATCACATTGAGGCATGATGGGATAGGAAAAATGTGCTCCTCTCTATGTCTCTCTCAAGAGATCTGCCCAGGGAGTTCTCTGGTGGTTCAGTGGTTAGGACTCTGTGCTCTCATTGTCAAGGGTGAGGGTTCATTCCCTGGTCAGGGAACTGAGATCCTGCAAGCCACATGTCATAGCCCCCTGCCCAAAAAAATATCTTCTTATATTCTGAGCTAAGTGGGAAAGTTAGTAAAAGCTCTACAATAAAAAGCATGACTACATGTAAAGCCTGCATTGTCCACTCTCTGAATGTCATTGTTGACCCCCCTGAACCTGCTCAGTGGGGGATGTGATGGCCTTACATGTCTAGGGCTAATTGGAAAGGAAAATGCCTATTGCATACTAATTCAGGTTCTTAAAATGAACCGTCAACAATGGCCTGTCTTTTAGAAATACTTGAATATTTTGTTCATGAATCATTTTTTCCATTTTTAGGGAAATGTGTATTTTATTTATATTTTTATACATTTATTTACATTTTATTATTTACTTGTCATTTCCTGGGTGTTGGGTGTTTTGGCACCCCTTAACTTTTTTTGGTGGCAAACAATTTTTTGAAACTTTATTTTATTGAAGTATAGTTGATTTACAATGTTGTGTTAATTTCTGCTGTATAGCAAAGTGATTCAGTTACACATATACATATGTACATTTTTTTTCATATTCTTTTCCATCATGGTTTATCACAGCATATTGAATATAGTTCCCTGTGCTATACAGTAGAACCTTGCTGTTTATCCATTCTATATATAATAGCTTGCCTCTGCTAACCCCAAATTCCCAGTTCCATCCCTCTCCCTCCCTTGACGCCCATAAGACTGTTCTCTGTGTCTGTGGAACTCTTTACATTTTGTATCCAAGGTGAATGCCTCATCTGCATCACCCTAGCCCTGGCCCCTCCACTTCAGTGACCCTGCTATGTGCTGTTTCATTCTTGAGCTTTCGTCACAATGTACTCTCTTCACGGATATTAAGCTGACTTTTTGGTAAGAGTCTGTGATGCTTTTGAATTTACTTTGCCAATGGATTCTCTGCTAAGAAAGGTGAATCTGTCTTTTGGTTTTAATGATACAATGTCTTGTCATGCTGTTCTAAGCATTTTGAAGAGAAAGCATGCCTTTGCCAAAATACAGATTGGTTGGGAGGCATGGGAATTTATTGTGTCTAATCAAGCATCCATGTAGTCCAGAACTTGTCCCCCTACATGTTGACCCATCACATTTGCTCATCACAATAGACAGTATGGTCTAATGTCAGTTTATTCAAAACCTTATCAATGCTGAGTGCATTCTTAAACACAAGTTTTGGCTATGATGCTGATGTTCTTATGATAGGAAAAAAAAAACAGTGGGTTACAAGTTGTAGGTTGGGTTATATCTCTGGTGAAGATGAAACATATAAAGTCCCTGTCATGGTGCCTGGCACACACTAGATTTTCAATAAGTGATAGTCTTTATTACTTTGAATTTTATGTCTATCTTTCTGTTTTCCTCTCCTTTCTCTTACTGCATCCATGAAATGTTCTTTGATTACACACTGTGTGGTAAAGACTGACAGTAGCACCTTTCGTATAGGGTCTGTTCCTGATGGCAATATCTTCCTGGTGTTATGTTTCTTTCCAGCTGTGTTATAGAAAAATATACACCTGAAATATGTATGAGATTAGAGTTAATAAACCTCTGTACTGGATATTGGATGAGAGCCTATTCAGCTCTTAATAGGTAGTTAAGGATCTTTGTATTAGTTTTAGGTACTGCATACAGATTATCACAATTTTAGCACCTTGAAACATACACATTTATTATCTCAGTTTCCATGGGCTGTCTGTCCAGACGTGGCTTAGCTGGGTACTGTGCTCAGAGTCACACAGGGCTGCAGTCAAGGTGTTGACTGGGCTGCATTCTCATCTAAGGCTTGACTGGAGAATAATCTGCTTCCAAGTTCATTCATGTTGTTGGCAGAATTTATCTCCTGGCAGGTCTATGCCTGAGGACCCCAGCTTCTTACTGACCGTTTGCCCGGAGTCCACCCTTATGTCCCAGAAGTGAGCCATGGTTCCCTGACCATATGGCCGTCTCTGTAGTGGTTCACAACGTAGCTCTTTGTTTCTTCAAGGCCAGCAGAGAAGTCTTGTTCCCCAGTCCACTGGGATGGGAGTTTCATAGAATGAGTCCTAATTATAGGAATGACATTCCATCACCTTCACCATATTCTATTGGTTAGAAGCAAGCTGCATATTCTACCCACACTCAAAAAGTAAGGGTTGTACAAGGACATAACAGGTCATGTCGTTGTTCAGTCACTAAGTCATGTCCAACTCTTTGTGACCTAATGGATTGCAGCCAGGCTCCTCTGTCCTCTACTGTCTCTGGAGTTTGCTCAGATTCATGTCCATTGAGTTGATGATGTTATCTAATCACCTCATCCTCTGTCACGCCCTTCTCCTTTTGCCTTCAGTCTTTCCCACGATCAGGGTCTTTTCCAGTGCGTCAGCTCTCTGCATCAGATGGCCAAAGTATTAGTGCTTCAGCTTCAACCACACCTTCCAGTGAATATTCAGGGTTGATTCCCTTTAGGATTGATTGATTTGATCTCCTTGCAGCCCAAGGGACCCTCAAGTCTTCTCCAGCACTACAATTCAAAAGCATCAAATCTCCAGCATTCAACCTTCTGTATGGTCTTATTTTTACATCCATCCATGACTACTGGAAAAAACCATAGCTTTGAGTATATGGACCTTTATCAGCAAAGTGATATCTCTGGTTTTTAATACACCAAGTTTGTCATAGCTTTCCTTCCAAGGAGCAAGCGTCTTTTAATTTCATGGGCCATCTTAGAATTCTGCCTACTATATAGCCTTCTTGGAGAAAACATGTCGATTTTAGTGCATGGGCCTCATTAACACTAACTTCTCATCGGACCTCATCTACAGTTTAGTTTATGGTTGTGGCCCAAAGTGGGGAAGTTGCTGGAAGTGTGGCCTGGGAATAAGTAGTGACTTCTGTGTTTTTATCATGTTAAGTATCCATGATAGACCAATCAAATTTATGTAGCTATTGAGATTATCTGTGTTTATGTTGGGACCCATCATATCAAGGTTTTATGAAAGGGGGGACTTTCAACAACAGTTTGCACCAAAGAAGAATCTGAGGTCATCTGATCTTGCTTCCTGCCTCTAAGGAGGAATTTAGCTAGTTCTTACCCCTCCCAAACAAAAACAACCCAGGAGACAAAGCCCCGCAAATACCCTCTACTGTTTTCTTAAAAGAAAGTGGAAAAAAGAAAAGCTTCACTAACCTCTCCTCCAGCTGGAGGACTTTTGAAGTATGATTGCATTTGGCTCTGTACTAAGAAGACAGTTGTTGAGAGAGGGGTGATTGACCATCAGTGTCCGTGTTCACAATCCCAACACCCTTTTGAAGTGCCTTTGAGTGTCTTAACCCTTGGAGATGGGGAAGTAGTTTGCAGGAGGTTGATGTGCAAATGATAGCTTTCAGGAAGCCACCTGGGAGGGGTGCTAAGTTGCTGAGCTGAGGGTAATATATGACTGTATGCGTGCACTCCCTTGTGCTTGCACACATACGCGCATGCACACACACGCACACACACACACATGCTCATACACTCTGGCGAGGTGCACAATAAATTGCCAACCCTTTTGTGTGGGTGGACATATTCTCAAGCCAAGTGAAACTTATGCGGGGGTGTTTTCATAGAAGACTTCAAAATAAAACAATATTCCCGACAATTTGGGGACGTGAGACCATTATATTTGTGGGGCATCTGCGTGGTGGTTTCTGCTGCGTTAATGATCTGGCATCACCAGGTTTCTTTGCCCTGCAGACAGCTAGCACCCAAGTCACCCAGCTCACACTGAAAAAAAAAAAAAAGAAAGAAATAGGAAAATAACCAACCCAGTGCTTATTTTTGTACCAAAGGGGATTTCCAGAGGGGGAGAATTTTCCTCCCTTCCGAAGGCTGTTGCTACCTCAAAGGCATGTCTGCTGAGCCAGGTAATGGGGACACGCATGCAGACAGAAAGAAGCCAGGACTTGGCCCCTTGCATGGGAATCACAGGAGACACCGCTAAGCTTTGATTGTATTTTTGGACACGGCAAAGCTGATGTGGTTTCCTAGTCAACCTTTCATGCTTCCTGATAATGGAGGCTGCTGGGAAGACTGGAGTGCTTGCTTTTTCTCTTAAAAGAAGCCGAGATCTCAGACTGCTGGGTCAGGGAGAGCAACCTTCTCACCTTTCTGCACAGCGTGCTGAGCGCCAAAGCTATTCTTAGTTCGCGTGTATTTCCTTGGCACCCATGCCGTGTTTTTTTTTTTTTTTTTCCCCTCTCTCCAGATCATTTCTGCTGTGGATAATGTGGCTTGAAACTGGCATCTGCCACAGCTTGGGAGACAGATCCTAATGAGGCGATAACTCCTGATAAGGGTAGATGCTACCCACTTCCTCCCCCACCCCCCCACTGGAGCTGAGGACCAGTCCTTGTTGATTTGGGCAAGGAGGAACAGGGCGAAAGGGGAAGAAACTGTTCCTCTCTAATACCTTCTGGTTAGTGGAGGAAGTGGCACAGCCCTGCCCTGTCAAGCTCCCTGAATCTGATTGCTATCGGAGCCCTGACCTTGCTGAGATGGGCAACTACCAGCACACCCATTTTATGAAGATGGAGACTTGACTGCATGTTAGTGTCATGTGGAGGCCTTTTTTTTTTCTAATTGAGATATAATTCACATAATATAAAATCTCCTCCTTTTGTGTGTACAGTTCAATTGCTTTTTGCATAAGGAGCAAGGTTGTGCAACCATCACCACTATCCAATTCCAGAATATTTCCATCACTCCAGGAAAATATTTGCATCACCCCAGGGGCCTGCTCTGTAGACTAGAGTCTTTTCTCACCCACCTCTGGCAACCACCAACCTACTTTCTGTCTCTGTAGATTTACCTATTCTAGATATTTCATATAAATGTAATCATACAATACATGGCCTTTTGTGTCTGGCTTCTTGCATTCAGCGTAATATTTTCAAGGTTCATACCTTGAACCTTGAAAATGTTGTAGCCTATGTCTGTACCTCATTCATTTTTATGGTCAAGTAATATTCCATCATATGGCTAGACCACATTTTGTTTATCTGTTCTTCAGTGGATAGACATTTGGATTGTATCCACACTAGGGCTACTGTGAATAGTGCTGCTGTATACTTTTGTGTGCAAGTTTTTGTATGAACATAACGTTTTTCAGTTTTGTTGGTCTATACCTAGTAGCGGGCTTCCCCCAATGGCTCAAGCAGTAAAGAATCCTCTTACTATGCAGGAGACCCAGGAGATGCAGGTTTGATCCCTGGGTCAGGAAGATCCCCTGGAGGAGGAAATGGCAATCTGCCCCAGTATTCTTGCCTGGAAAATTCCATGGACAGAGAAGCCTGGCAGGCTACAGTCCATGGGGTCATAAAGAGTCAGACACGACTGAGTGGCTGAGCACGCACAGTACTTACTAGCAGAATCTCCAAGTCATGTGGTAACTCTGTTTAGATTATGAGGAATCACCAAACTGTGTTCCACAGCAGCTGCACCATTTGACATTCCCACCAGCAATGTATGTGAGTTCCAGTTTCACCACATCCTCACCAACACTTGTCTGTCTTTTTGATGATAGACATCCTAGCGAGTGTGAAGTGGCTGTTGTTGTTCAGTCATTCAGTCATGTCCGAGTCTTTGCAGCCCCATGGACTGTAGCATGCCAGGCTTCCCTGCCCTTCACCATCTCCTGAAATTGACTCAGACTCATGTACCCTGAGTCGTGATGCCATCTAATCATCTCATCCTTTGTCATCCCCTTCTCCTCCTGCCTTCAGTCTTTCCCAACATCAGGGTCTTTCCTAGTGAGTTGGCTCTTTGCATATCAGGTGGCCAAAGTATTGGAGCTTCAGCTTCAGCAGGGGAAGTGGTTAGGATATCTTTTTAAAAAATACCAAATGTCCATACCACCTGCATCTCTCTTCATTCCAGTGAATTGGTCTGGGGGCTGGGCGTGGGCATCAATTTTATCATTGTGTGCTAGATTGCTAGTCACGGCCAACTCTTTGCAACCCTATGGACTGTAGCCCTTCAGGCTCTTCTGTCCGTGGGGTTCTCCAGGCAAGAATACTTGAGCTGGTTGCCATGCTCTGCTTCAGGGGATCTTACCAACTCAGGGATCAAACCCATGTCTCTTATGTCTCCTGCATTGGCAGGTGAGTTCTTTAATACTAGCGCCACCTGGGAACACACGGTTTTATTATTACCATATTTTAAAATCCCCTGATTGATTTTCTTGTACAGCCAGGCTTTACAACCATGGGCCTGGGAGCACTTTATAGCACATTAGTAGATATTTTGTAGGGCTCTACCCAGGGCTGGGGGTAGGTGAGGTAGGCAAGGCACTCCACTTGGGCACAAAGTTTAAGGGCCAGATGTGAAAAAAAAGTCAGTGATCAAGATATCTAATATTTTAGTACAATATTTAAAAATCAAAATTAATGCAAAAAGTTCTTGATAAACAAAATACCACATTTTATATAAAGACAGCCTATGACCCCAAACTGGCATGACTTACCTCATTCCCCTCACCCTAATCCTGGTACTATTAGATCCTATTTTTATTTAAGATTGTGAGCCTGATGCTGGGAAAGATTGAAGGCAGGAGGAGAAGGGAACAACAGAGGATGAGATGGTTGGATGGCATCACTGACGTGATGGACATGAGTTTGAGTAACCTCTGGGAGTTGGTGATGGACAGGAAGCCTGGCATGCTGCAGTCCATGGGGTCACGAAGAATCAGACATGACTGAGCAACTGAACTGACTATGAGCTTTTGTTCTTCGTAGATTTTTTTTTTTTGGTGTTAATTTTGATTTTTTAAAAAATATTGCATTAAAGTAGAATCCAACTTGAATTTTGATGCCTCCTTGAATTTTGCACCCAAGGTGAATGCATCACTCTCCTCAACTCTCTCCCATCCCTGCCTTTACCTGCTTCTAGATATGGTGAAAATTAAGCACTTACTATGTTCTAGTTACTTTTAGTTGCTCTACCTGACATTTTATCACACCTAATTCTCTCAGCAATCCGCTTAAAGTAGGTAACAGAACTCTATTCATGGATGAAGATACAGGGTTCAGAGATATAGTGAAAAGCGAAAGCATTAGTCTCTCAGTTGTGTCCGACTCTTTGTGACCCCATGGACTGTAGCCCGCCAGGCTACCTTGTCCATGGAATTCTCTAGGCAAGAACGCTGGAGTGGGTTGCCATTTCCTTTTCCAGAGGATCTTCCCAACCCAGTGATTGAACATGTGTCTCCCACGACTCCTGCATTGCAAGCAAATTCTTTACCGCCAAGCCACTGGAGAGATAGTGACTGTGACCCAAATCCCGCAGGTCACATGGGTGGTAAGGCTGGGTTTGGACTCAGATCTTTGTGCCCCCAAATGATGCTTTTTGTATAGCACTGTGCTGCTGCCTGCTGGGGTGTCTGACATGTTCACATTCACAAGCCTCAACTAACTCTGCAAAGTAGCAAGGATGGAAAATGTGGGTCCCCATGTACAGATGAGAAAGCTGAGCCTTAGTCACTAATTCATTGGAGACTTGGTCACTTTTTCTGAAGAGGCTTTTTTAGTTTGCATAGAATCTCATTCTGTTTTTCCCTTAAATTTAATTAGTAATTTATTTATTTGGCTCAGCAAATAATTACTGAATCTAGCTATGTGCACTCTTTCATATTGGTTGTGGAGTCAGCAACAAGACGGCCAAAGTCCTATGTGTGGATTAGTGATGCAGTACTATTCATAAAAATGTATTTTACAAGCAATTCTCATGAAATTGATGTTCATTTTTGTATGTGGGGCAGGGGTTAGCAAACTTTTCAATAAGGAGCCAGATGGCAAATATTTTGAGCTTTCCAGGTTCTGCAGTCTCTGCAGCAACTATTCAACTCTGCAATTATAGCACGAAAGCAGTCACAGACAATATGTAAAGAAACGGGTGAGTCTGTGTTTCAATAAAACTTTATTTACAAAAACAAAATAAGGGCCAGATTTGACCTGTGGACAATAATTTGCTAACCCCGGGTGTAAAGAAAGGTGTATCATTCACCAGAAGCCAGTATGTGGGGACAAAAATGCTTAGGAATCTCTGAAATTGGCCTGTGGAACATAGAATCTTGAAAGGCTGGAAACAAAATGAATTCTAAATGGAAGAGGTGGAAATACTGTGTTGTGAGAATCCTTAGCCTTTCAGGCATTAGGGGAATGAGAAACAAAAAAGATATGCCAGTTTTTGAGGGGATGTGAGGACTTAGTTTTTAATTTAATCTTGAATTTTAAATAGGGAGGGGAAATGAGAATGTAGGTTAGAACAAACATGTTGAAAAGGATATATAAACTACTTTTTTTTTTTTGCTTGACTCTCAATTGTCTTTTAACAAATTATTAAAAAATTGTATTGTGGTAAGAACATTTAACATGACACACTCTTTTAATAGTTTTAAGTGTATAATACACTACTGTGAGATTTCTATGGTCACAGTGTTGTATATCAGATCTCTAGAACTCTTATCATCTCGCATAAGTGGAATTTTGTACTTCTTGGTTAGCAACTCCCCATTTCCCCCTCCTCCCAACCAATTTTGAATGTCACTTTAGATATAATAACACATTAAAATTTTTTTATTTTCCCCTCTTTTGGCTGTGCAGCCCAGCATGTAGAACCTTCCTTTCCTGACCAGGGATCAAACCTGTGCCCTCTGCAGTGGAAGGGTATAGTCTTAACCAACTGGACTGCCAGGGAAGTCCCAAGACATTTCTAATAAAAGAAATGAGCTCTAGTGATTGGAACTAGAGGCCTAAGAATTGAGGAACCTCACTTTCTCCCCTCCTGACATAAGCACTTCTCCTGTGAACTTTGAATGATTTAAAGGGATGACAGTGCTTAACCACATAGCAAGGTGACCCAGTGGTAATTCCTTGTCCACAAGGGAACAGTAGCCCTTGGAGGGAGAAAATGGGCTGTTGCAATATTCCACTTTGAGACTTCCTTTTCCCATCTGCTGGAACCCAAGTCTCCTGGCTCCCAGTCCAATGCTATTTCCATTACACCATTCAAGTGTGATGCAAGATTTGGCAGAAAAATGTCCCATGGTGGATCCAAGTGGGAAGAAAAAAAAAACCTATGGTTTATGGATATATAAACAACTTTAAATGCAGTAAAATGGATCTGAACGAAGCATGGGGAAGGGGTCCCCACCTAAAGTCAATCAGGCATGAAATCATGGGTAAAATATTTCTTCTATATAAAATTTCTACAACCCACAAAAGGCTTTAACACAGAAAGGACTGTTAAATAGTGATCTTATTTAAAAATATTAGATTTGTATGCAGTTTCCAGGAGAACACGATTATGGAATTCTAAGCTTGGTCCCCATATTCTAAAACTTACAAGCTTCACTGATAGAGGATTGTGGTTGGAGAAGGCACTTGCAAATGGTACTATCCTGGCTCCCAGGCCACAGTGGCTGCACGCTAAAGCCTTTGGGTCTACATGGAGGCTGGAGAGTGTATACATCTGAGCGTGAATACTTGTTCTGTCATTTAATAGCTTGAGTGACTCTGGGCAACCCTTGTCCCCTTTAGAGCTTTTGTTCTCATATTCATAAGGTAGGAAGAACAGTGTTAATGCCTCAAGACTGTTGTGAGGATGACTCAAATCAGTGCATCTCCCACTGTTGTCCCTGGACCAGCAGCATCAGCATCACCTGGTTGGGTATGAAGTTGGGCCTCTCCCCAGACCTACTGAATCGCAGCTCTGAGGGTGCAGTCCAGCAATCTCTGTTTTTAACAGGCCTTCCAGGGGATTCTGATGCAGCTCAAGTTTGAGAACCATTGGCCTAGGAGAGGGTTTCTCAGTGTCTGCACTACTGAAATTTGGGGCTGGATAATTGTTTGTGTGGGGGGCGATGAGAGGAAATGGGGGATTATCCAGCACACTATAGGATACTGAGCAGGAGGGGCCCTGGCTTCTACCCAACTGATGAGCATAGCAACCAGCCCTCCGCCCCCACCACAAGTTGTGATAATCAAAAATGTCTCCAGACTTTGCCAAACATCCCCTGGGAGCCAAAATCGCCCCTAGTTGGCAACCACTACTTTAGTATAAAGCAAGTTCCTAGAACTATAGTAGACTGTTAATTAAGCGTTAACTTGCTTAACTTTCTTCTATGGTTTAGCCATTTGAATTGTAATAAGGAAAAAAGGAAAAAAAGTGAGATGAAAGGTTTTTTTTCTTTTCTTTTAACTTCTGTTGGGTGTGCTGACATTGTGGCCTGATGTTTCATTTAAAAATAGTCACAGCCTTTAAACTTTCTAACAAAATTTTCCTTTAGGTTGAAGCTAAACATGGAAAATCTCAGCCCCGGGGACCCGTGTTAATTCTCCCCCAAGAACTAAGTGGCTGCACATGGGGATTTTGGTGGAAAGTTTTAGGCCGTGGTGAGTGCAGGGCTTGCTGCCTAGATGCACGCGCACGCTGGCCCTGCACTTCATCTTGGGCTTCTCTCCCGTGAGAGCCACACAGCTGGTGCCCTCCACACCCGGCTCCTTGGCCCGGCTAATAATAACCAGAGGAGATCTGTTTTCCTTTGCTGGTGAACTGTCACTGGTGCTGGATTTTCCTTTGACATGTGACCTGAGTGTGAAGAGGCATCCGAGGCTGGGGAAGGGGGGCATCTTCCCCGTGTGATCCCTTGGAATTGGGTGACCCTGGTTCTAACTCTGCCTCTGCCACTGACTTGCATGGGAGATGCCAGGCAAGTCATTCGGTTTCTGCATCTGTAAAATGGACACTACAGTCCCTGGGGCTTCTGTGGGAGCATGATTTTTCTTTTACTTGTTGTGAGATACACACATAACATGTTGTTGTTCAGTCGCTAGGTCCTGTCTGCTTCTATGTGATCCCATGAACTGCAGCACTCTAGTCTTCCCTGTCCTTCACTATCTCCTGGAGTTTGCTCAAACTCATGTCCATTGAGTTCATTGGCGCCATCCAACCATCTCATCCTATATCACCCCCTCCTCCTCTTGCCCTCAATCTTTCCCAGCATCAGTCTTTTCCAATGAGTCAGCTCTTCACATCAGTTGGCCAAAGTATAAAACTTACCATTTGAATTGTACAATTTAGTATTAAGTTTATTGGCATGTTGTGTAACCATCACCATGATCCATGGCCCAGAACTTTTTCATCCATCCCAAACTCAAACTCTGTATCCCTTAACTCCGTGTCAGCCAGGGCTGCCATAAAATATCACAGAGTGGGTGGCTTAAACAACCTGCATTTATTTTCTCACAGTTCTGAACATTGGAAGTCCTAGATCATGGGGCCAGCATGGTCAGGTTCTGGTGGGGGCTCCCTTTCTGACTTGCAGACAGCTGCCCTCCTGCTGTATCCTCACGTGGTGGAGAGAGTGCTTGGGTTCCTTCCTTCTCTTATAAGGCCACTCATCCCTTCACTGGGGCCTCACTCTCCTGACCTCATCTAAATCTTGCTTAGTCACTTCAGTCATGTCTGACTCTTTGAGACCCTATGGACTGCAGCCCACCAGGCTCCTCTGTCCATGAGATTTTCCTGGCAAGAATATTGGAGTGGGTGGCCATGCCCTCCTCCAGGGGATCTTCCCAACCCAAGGATCAGACCTGCATCTCCTGTCTTGTAAGCGGATTCATTACCACTGAGCCACCAGGGAAGCCCCATTTAAACCTTATTGCCTCCTAAAGTTCCCAGCTCCAAATGCCATCACATTGGGGATTAGGGTTTCAGCATATGAATTTTGGGGAGACTCATTCAGCCCATAATGCTTCCTATCCCTCCCCCACAGACCTTTACTCTACTTTCTGTCTCTGTGAATTTGACTATTCTAGACACCTCACATAAGTGGAATCACCCGATATTCGTCCTTTCCGAGGATGTACTTTTGATACGATGGAAGCTTTTATTTGTAGCATCGCCCCTCTTTGAGTTTTCCCAGAAGCCTCATTCAGGGCTGAATTGGAACTCTGGTGGAAAGTTTGGAAGTGCCCTGGGGAAAACCAAAGGTCAAACATCTGAATAAAAACTAAAAAAAAAAAAAAAAAAAATGCTGGTGGTTTTAGGGTTATCCTCAATAGGGGTTTAAACCACAAGTTATCTGGGGCTGAAGTGAGATAAACACTGGGTGTGGCAGACACTCTTGTTTGCCTGTCCAAAGTCATCCATCTTCCTCCCTGCTTCCTGAATTCTAATATGATTTTGTTTGTGTTCATTGGAGTACCACTGCCCTTCAATGCGGAGAAGCCAGTGGCGCCCCACTCCAGTACTCCTGCCTGGAAAATCCCATGGACGGAGGAGCCTGGTAGGCTGCAGTCCATGGGGTCGCTAAGAGTCGGACACGACTGAGCGACTTCACTTTCACTTTTCACTTTGATGCATTGGAGAAGGAAATGGCAACCCACTCCAGTGTTCTTGCCTGGAGAATCCCAAGGACGGCAGAGCCTGGTGGGCTGCCGTCTATGGGGTCGCACAGAGTCAGACACGACTGAAGCGACTTAGCAGCAGCAGCCCTTCAATGGGAGAAGGCAATGGCACCCCACTCCAGTACTCTTGCCTGGAAAATTCCATGGACGGAGGAGCCTGGTAGGCTGCAGTCTACAGGGTTGCGAAGAGTTGGACACGACTGAGCGACTTCACTTTCATTTTTCACTTTCATGCATTGGAGAAGGAAATGGCAACCCACTCCAGTGTTCTTGCCTGGAGAATCCCAGGGCTGGCGGAGCCTGGTGGGCTGCCGTCTATGGGGTAGCACAGAATCGGACATGACTGAAGCGATTTAGCAGCAGCAGCCCTTCAATGGGTCACTCATGACTGGTCCAAGTCAATGACATTCTCTTTGCAATGATTGGCTAGTTCTTACCACATGACCACCCCATTCTGGCCAATGGGATGCAGGGAAGGTCTAGAAGGAGGCGGGCTCCTGGAAAACGTATGTATCACTCATAGAAAGAGACCCTTGGTGAAAATGTTGCCCCTTCATTGTCACCTATGGGGAACTGCTGCAGCCACTTGGTGCCCACTAGGAAAGAAATCATTCATGGGTCCTTGCTGGTGGCAAAGAGCCAAAGAACGAACCAACCCCAGGAGCTACCAGCCTCTGAATTTCTTGCTCTGTGACTGAAAGAGTCCTCTGTTGAAGCCAGTTTTAAGTTTTTAGCTCCCTAAAACAGAGCATCCTATGGATAGGCTTGATTCTCAGGAATTGATCCTGGACCTGTGTGGTTTCATTGAGACCTGTGTATACTGGATTTTGACCCAGGTGGAACTGCATGTAAATATCACAGGCACTTCCTTCCTTCGCTTTCAACACCTCTTCTTAGGACCTTTATACAAAATAAGATATTTTTTTCTCTTCCCCAGGGGGATGACCCAGTGTTTTTTAATAACCCAGGTAATAGTTGCATAAATATGCATTAAAATGCATAAAATGCATAGCAAAACCCCCCCAAAAGATATACTTAACAATTAGATATATACATCTGTATGTGTGTATGTAATTGTGTTACACATTTGTGTATATACACATATGATTTCATGTGTGTTATAAAGATAGGGTACGTATGACACACATGCACACACACACACTTTTGCCCCAGAGATAACCCTGGCAGGGTAACATAGTGGTTGGGTGTCTGGGCTGCGAGCAAGACCTCCTGCATTCATTTTCAGGCTCCATCTTCTCTGGTTGTGGAATCTTGGGCAAGGTGACTAACCTCTCTGTGTGTCAGTCTCCTTATCTGTAAAAAGTGATTAATAATAATAATTAAGTTTATTGGCATGTTGTGTAACCATCACCGTGATCCTGCTTCA
Organism: Oryx dammah; assembly: GCF_014754425.2. Classification (NCBI taxonomy): domain Eukaryota; kingdom Metazoa; phylum Chordata; class Mammalia; order Artiodactyla; family Bovidae; genus Oryx; species Oryx dammah. The sequence goes on from NW_024070196.1 coordinate 56,629,107, forward strand.
TAGTTTTGTGGCGCAGATCAAATGAGATATGCATGCAAAGTGCTTAGCACAATGCCGAGTGTATAGCAAGCTCTCAATAATTAGGGACAGTAATGACTCCTGTGACATTCACTGGCAAGACCTGGATTCCAGGTCCAGCTATGCCGCCTCGTAGCTGTGTAACCCTGAAGGAACCCTTTTGTCTCTCACAGCCTGGGCTTGGCCATCTGCACCCAACAGGGCTGTTGTGATCATGCCCGTTGCAGTGGGATCCAAGACCCAGGTACATGAAGTGACGTGTCCAAGGACACCCACGTCAGCTCTGTCTTCCCTCCTCTGGGCTGTGGAATCCTTTGGCATTACCTACTGAACATCGGGAGGGAAGACAGAAATGCATTAGTAACGTGCAGTTTTTCTACATGGCAGGTGCTATTTTTGCTTCTACTCCCATTTGTGAGACTTAAAGAGAAGGGCCTGAGTGGATGGTAGAGAGGCTGGACACAGACAGGGCTGGAGAATTCTAGTGCCTCATTCCCTGAGTTGGGTTTTGCGGAGGTCTATTCAGTGCCATATTTTGCTTCTGCCTCTCTCCTTTCCACTTACTCACTATGCAACAGCTGCAGAGGTCAGAAATTTTCATTTTATTTTTTAATAACTCCTGCCAGATTGCTTTTCATAAATATATGACTTCTTGCACATCCACCAGAAATATAAGATGGTGTGTTTCCCTCAGTCTCAAGGCAGTATTTTTTTTGGCAGCACTCTTCTGAGTATCATCTTTTGGTGGAAGCTGAATATATGAGGCTGGCCAGCCATCAGGATTCTGGGAAGCCTTTTTTTTTTTTTTCCCCACCACTACAAGTAATAGGTTTTCAGAAATTTCCCTTTGAGAAGACCATTTTAGTTCTGGCAAAAGCTGGCATCATTGAGGATTTTGCCTATGTGATATGGAGACAAAAATGTCCATCTGAGCTCTAGGACATGCTCATTAATGTTTGCTGTGCTGAGGCCTCGCTGGAGACAGGATTCCCCCTCATCCCCGGTTTCATGTCTTCTTTTCTCTCTTTTTGCTTCTGTCATTTGCTCTGGGATTGGGGATTATGCCGGGGTGTATTTTATAGGAGGGCCTTTACTGTTAGAAGGCAGGAGGAGGCTGAAATGGCCAGCTGGAATGGGTTACAGAGTTACACATCCAGAACAGATGGAGAAGCCCCTTAATCACCTGGTGCCTCTGTTTACCCATTTGTAAAATGGGCATAGTGTCATTGGCCCGACCCATCTCTCATAAGGTTGCAGATGAGATTGTTTACTCGTTTTATCAGGTAATAGCACCTCTTGCTTAAAAAACTTCTGCAACATGGATAGACCTAGAAAGTATCATACTGAGTAAAGAACTGGCCTGCCAATGCAAGAGACTTGGGTTTGATCATTGGGTCAGGAAGATCCCCTGGAGGAGGGTATGACAACCCACTCTAGTATTCTTGCCTGGAGAACCCCATCGACAGAGGAGCCTGGTGCTACAGTCCATGGGGTCACAAAGAGTTAGACACAACTGAAGTGACATAGCACTTATCACAAGCCACAGAAAGACAGATATTATATGACATCACTTATAGGTAGAATCTACAAATAATACAAATGAACTTATTTACAAAACAGAAACAGACTCATAGACATAGAAAACTTATGGTTCTCAAAGGGGAAAGGGAGGGGATAGGAATATACTAGGAGTTCAGGATTTGCAGATACAAACTACTATATATAAAATAGATAAACAAAAAGGAATTACTGTATAGCACAGGGAACTAGATTCAGTATTTTTAAATAACATATAATGGAAAATAATCTGAAAAAGATATATATATATATATAAATGAATCACTTTGCTGTACATTTGAAGTTAACACAATATTGTAAATTAACTATAGTTCAAGAAAAACAAAACCAAAACAAAGTAAAACCAAAAATCATCTACTGCTTCCTATGGCATAGAGATAAAACCTCACTCCTGGCCATGACTATAATAGGACCCATGTGACCTAGCCCCTGCCTGCATCTTTGACCTCATCTCCTCCTTCTCTTCCCATTGCCCATGATAATCCAGCTCTCAGATCCTGAAACATGCCAAGTGCTTTCTCACCTCAGGGCCTTTGCACACACTGTGCTTGGCGGCATAGTCCCTGACTCAGGGAGATTTCCTCTGGCTGGTCCAGGTACCATCTTTCCCTGTTACATTCTCTAAGCTCTTTTTTACAACCATAGTAGTTATCACAATCTGTGATTAACATTTCTTACTTGTTGTTTCTCTCTCCCAAGATAGAAGTTCCATGAGGGCAGGGACCAAGTCTACCTCATTCATCATTTTATCACAGTGCTTAGCACAGTGGTTGACACTTGCAGGAAATCAACTATTGATTGATTGTCTACTATGTGCCAGGCACAATGAGAAGCACTTTTAAAACAATATCTGATTCTACTGTGTGGTTGTTTGTAAACTAACTTTATTGTCAAGACTAGTAGAAATGTATATCACTTAGGTATAACAACTACCCAAAGCCTGACGTGCCCAGTGTGATGTCAGTGGCTTTCAAGATGGGAATCCATCCTGGCTTCCCTGTGTTTTCATTATATGGTGTAGGCAGGTACCATCAACAACATGCTTATGTCATGAATGGATGACTACATGGATGAGTGGATGGATGGAGGAGTAAGTGGGTGAGTGGGTGAATGGGTAGATGTTTGATGGGTAGATGGATGGGAAAGAAGAATGGCTAGGTTCCAGATCTCTGCAATCATAGGATACCAGGGTGGAAAGGAACCTCCAGATTCATCCAGTTCAATCCCCCATCCACACGTGACTCCCCTCTGCTCAAATGAAAGCTGGTGTGGATGTGTTTTTGTGTGTAGGAGACAGGTGAATGGTGACTGGGAACACAGGAAATCATAAATGTCTGACAAGGCTGGCCTTGGATGCTGCTTCCTCTGGGGAATTTTCTCAGATTGTCCCTCCCAGATGTCATCTCTCTGTCTTTGGAACACTTGGAGCTGTTTCCCCTGTCACTGGTTGAAGGAGCTGTGTGTACACCTGGCCACTTCACTACCCTCCCAGCTCCTTGAGAGTGGGGCCTGTTTGGGAGCTGCAAGGTGCTTTCCTCTTGAGGTTGTCTGCGCTTTTATACCTGCTGACATGGACATCACCAGATGGTCAACACCGAAATCAGATTGATTATGTTCTTTGCAGCCAAAGATGGAGAAGCTCTATACAGTCAACAAAAACAAGACCAGGAGCTGACTGTGGCTCAGATCATGAACTCCTTAGTACCAAATTCAGACTCATATTGAAGAAAGTAGGGAAAACTGCTAGACCATTCAGGTATGACCTAAATCAAATCCCTTATGATTATACAGTGGAAGTGAGAAATAGATTTAAGGGCCTAGATCTGATAGATAGAGTGCCTGATGAACTATGGACTGAGGTTCATAACATTGTACAGGAGACAGGGATCAAGACCATCCCCATGGAAAAGAAATGCAAAAAGGCAAAATGGCTGTCTGGGGAGGTCTTACAAATAGCTGTGGAAAGAAGAGAGGCAAAAAGCAAAGGAGAAAAGGAAAGATATAGGCACCTGAATGCAGAGTTCCAAAGAATAGCAAGAAGAGATAAGAAAGCCTTCTTCAGCAATCAATGCAAAGAAATAGAGGAAAAGAACAGAATGGGAAAGACTAGAGATCTCTTCAAGAAAATTAGAGAGACCAAGGGAACAGTTCATGCAAAGATGGGCTCGATAAAGGACAGAAATAGTATGGACCTAACAGAAGCAGAAGATATTAGAAGAACTGTACAAAAAAGATCTTCACTACCCAGATAATCATGATGATGTGATCACTAATCTAGAGCCAGACATCTTGGAGTGTGAAGTCAAGTGGGGCTTAGAAAGCATCGCTACGAACAAAGCTAGTGGAGGTGATGGAATTCCAGTTGAGCTGTTTCAAATCCTGAAAGATAATGCTGTGAAAGTGCTGCACTCAATAGGCCAGCACATTTGGAAAACTCAGCAGTGGCCACAGGACTGGAAAAGGTCAGTTTTCATTCCAATTCCCAAGAAAGGTAATGCCAAAGAATGCTCAAACTACCACACAATTGCACTCATCTCACACACTAGTAAAGGAATGCTCAAAATTCTCATAAGCCAGACTTCAGCAATACGTGAACCGTGAACTCCCTGATGTTCAAGCTGGTTTTAGAAAAGGCAGAGGAACCAGAGATCAAATTGCCAACATCCTCTGGATCATGGAAAAAGCGAGAGAGTTCCAGAAAAACATCTATTTCTGCTTTATTGACTATGCCAAAGCCTTTGACTGTGTGGATCACAATAAACTGTGGAAAATTCTGAAAGAGATGGAAATACCAGACCACCTAACCTGCCTCTTGAGAAATCTGTATGCAGGTCAGGAAGCAACAGTTAGAACTGGACATGGAACAACAGAATGTTTCCAAATAGGAAAAGGAGTACGTCAAGGCTGTATATTGTCAACCTGCTTATTTAACTTCTATGCAGAGTACATCTTGAGAAATGCTGGACTGGAAGAAACACAAGCTGGAATCAAGATTGCCAGGAGAAATATCAATAACTTCAGATATGCAGATGACACCACCCTTATGGCAGAAAGTGAAGAGGAACTAAGAAGCCTCTTGATGAAAGTGAAAGAGGAGAGCGAAAAAGTTGGCTTAAAGCTCAACATTCAGAAAACGAAGATCATGGCATCTGGTCCCATCACTTCATGGCAAATAGATGGGGAAACAGTGAAAACAGTGTCAGACTTTATTTTGGGGGGCTCCCAAATCACTGCAGATGGTGACTGCAGCCATGAAATTAAAAGACACTTACTCCTTGGAAGAAAAGTTATGACCAACCTGGATAACATATTAAAAAGCAGAGACGTTACTTTGCCAACAAAGGTCCGTCTAGTCAAGGCTATGGTTTTTCCTGTGGTCATGTATGGATGTGAGAGTTGGACTGTGAAGAAGGCTGAGCACCGAAGAATTGATGCTTTTGAAGTGTGATGTTGGAGAAGACTCTTGAGAGTCCCTTGGACTGCAAGGAGATCCAACCAGTCCATTCTGAAGGAGATCAGCCCTGGGATTTCTTTGGAAGGAATGATGCTAAAGCTGAAGTTCCAGTACTTTGGCCACCTCATGCGAAGAGTTGACTCATTGGAAAAGACTCTGATGCCGGGAGGGATTGGGGGCAGGAGGAGAAGGGGATGACCGAGGATGAGATGGCTGGATGGCATCACTGACTCGATGGACGTGAGTCTGAGTGAACTCCGGGAGTTGGTGATGGACAGGGAGGCCTGGCGTGCTGTGATTCATGGGGTTGCAAAGAGTCGGACACGACTGAGTGACTGAACTGAGGTATGTATTTTTTACCTGCTGAGGTGTTTCCCTGCTGAGGTCTATAACTGCCTGCAGGTTTTCAAGGAAACGTATGTCTTTTGTAAATGTGCCCAGGACACCTCAGCATCCCCTCTGAGGGGCTCTGGATAGGACTGTGGTCCTGGGGTGAGGCCCTAAGCTATTCAGTGTCCTGTCCTCTCTCTGTTCTCATGATCTTGAGGGATGAATTGGGCTAAGATGCATAGAGTCACTAACCCTGCTAGACTTGACCACAACCTTGGCCTCTGATTCTACCTCTTACCAACTCAACTGGCCATCGTGGCTGTGGAAGCCATTCAGCTTTGAAGCAGACAGCCCGGGGGTCAGCTCTGCCTCTGGCCAGCTAGCATTGCCCCAGACAAGTCCACCGACCCCCTGCTTTTCTCATTTGCAAAATGGAAAAAGTGAAGCCAATCACGTAGGTTTGCAGTAAGGATTGGAGAGAATATACATAAAGAGCCTGAAAAACGGAGTCTGCTGTTGCCATTTATTAGCTGCTGAGATGACTAGGAGAAATGACACCACAGGGGCTGTAGGACGGTCACTGTGCTAAAGAGGGTCACGTGGTCAAAAGAGTCTCTCTTTTGGAAAAGAATAGCTTTCCGCTTCTCTCTGTTGCCAGCGACCTCATCTCTTGGTGAGTAGCAGATGGTTGGAGTTATCAGTCTGTTGTGTTTGCATACCAAACCCCCTCCACACCCCAAAACACACCCAAACAAATGAAATAAAATGGTAATCCAGAGTCGAGGGTGGGAATCCGAAGCTAGGACCTGTGGGGCAGCTGTGGGTTTTGGGAATGGAGGCCTTTCCTTTGGTCATTTTTGCACATCTCTCATTCATTCATGAATCCATTCTGCTGTTTTAATTATTTCCTATGGGGACATCACTCTGTTCATCGATGGGAGAATGCAAAGGTAGTAAAGACAAGGCCCCTTGCCCGTAAGATGCTTAAAATCTGGTGGGAGAATTTAGACATGAATAGACCCCCCTTTAAAACAAGGGAATACATTTTAGCTGTCTGGGATAAACATTGTTGTCTTGGAGTTGTAGACGGTGGATTGTACTTTTGGGTGGTTAGAGAAAAAAGAAGGCTTCCAGGGAGAGTGAGCATTGGAGCTAGAACTTGAAGGATGAACAGGAGGTTGAAGGGTAAGGAGGTTATTTCAGAAGCCCAGAAGGGCCTAGAGCGAGAGCTCCGACACTTGAACGTGTATCAGAATCACTTTATGAAAAACACATTGCTGGGTCACCCCCAGAGTTTCATTCAGTGGTTCTGGGGTGGGGCCTGAGAATTTGCATCACTGAGTTCCCAGCTGATGTTGATGGCCCTGGTCTGGGGACCCCACTTTGAGAACCCCTGGTGAAGGCAAAGGGGCAGAGGAAGAAAGTCCAAGAGATCTTTCATTCACCCACTTTCCCATCAAACAGGTATTACACACTTACTATGCATCAGGCCCTGTGCTAGGTGTTGAGGATACGGAGGAGGATAAGAGAGACTGCTGTCAGGGCAGGGAGAGAAAGATGTTAAGGAGAGACATCAGGGGATTATGATTGGAAGCTGTGGTAAGTGCTATGAAGGAAAAGAACGTGGCGATACAAGGGGTAATAACAGAGTGGGGGGTCTCGTCTGTTTTGCTGGAATGGACATGGCATGTGCGGAGGCTCTGCAGGATAAGGATCTGACAAGACGTGTGTAGGGAAGGTTCCTTGTGAAGGGCCAGCATGTGCAAAGGCCCTGGGGGTAGTAGCGAGCTTGGCTTGTTTGAGGAGTGGAAGAATCTTCTCATGGACTTGGAATAAAGAGTTGTGGGGTTCATGGTGGAGTAGAAGTGGGCAGAGCCCTACAGCCAGAGTAAGGCATTTGGATGGTCCTCTGAGTGCACTGGATATCTATCAAATGCACATCTTGGGGGAGAAGTGGAGAGAGTTTAGGCCGCAGGACAGGAAGATCTTAGATGACAATCTCAGGACTCTGGACCTTTACTCATGACCACAGAAAGATCTGAATGGGGACTGCCCTGAGCTAGGCTGCACAGTGCCACCTCATACCTCCGAAGGGACCTGCTCTTAGCAAACCCTCAATCCTCCACAGTAGTTCCTTTGTTCAACCCCTAAACATGCCTGGAAGGTAGGGAGCAGCAGGCATGGCTTCTTGCTGAGGGGGAGGAAAATGGGGAGAAGAAACACCATGGAGAAGGGTTACATCAGTGCTGTCCAAGATGGTAGCCACTGGCTGCAGGTGGCTATTGAAAACTAATCAATGTGAAACACAACTTTGAATTCAGCTCCTCAGTCACATGGAGAAGCGACACTTCAGGTACTCAGTTGCCCCAGGTGACTATGGCTCCCATCTTGGATGCTGCACGTACCAGACATTGGATAAGTGCTGCTGTAAGCAAGATTCTATCAGCTTGTCAGATGGGACAGTCAGATGGGACCCCGGTCTCCTGAACAGCTCCCAGTGTGGAACTCTTTTTGCTCCACGATTTCCGGTCCATGGCAGCCACCTGTGCCATCACAGGTAGGGACATCTCCCTGCTCTCAGCTTTGCTTGCTCGCATGCAAGACCAGGAGGCTGGTGCCTCAACCCCGAGCCCTGTCTGCCTGGCCAGCGTTCTCTTCTGAAAACTGACCCCTATTCACAAGACCCTAAGTGCAGCACAAAGAGACACAGAAATGGTTTTTCCCTGCCCAGCGAGGTCAAGACAAGTGTGTAAAACTTGGTAGGAAGGTTTTGCTTTTCCTTCATCAGTGTCACTTCTAAGAATAATCCTGAAATCTCTGAACTTGGGGTCACTCTGGAGAGTATTTCTAAATCTTTCACTGAATGGATAAACGAGCCTGTGAGGGCTCATGGGGCTTGCCTGGCATCTCATGGTTTCTTAGTTACTAAGCAGAGAGTTGAATGCAGCCCCCTGACTTTTAGTCTTTTTCCACCCTGGCATTCAAAGAGCACAGTGATGTTGTATGGTTCGTCTTTAGCTATACCTTTTTCTGGCTCATTTGCAAATTTCCAAGCTTATTTTTGGGTCAGAATCCTTTAGGTTGCCTGTGAAATGTAGCAAATGGGGGGAAGAAAACCAAGCTCGATTAAACCACTCCCCTATTCCCGGTTCAGCGCTGCTCAGTACTGAGTGGGGATCAGAGTGAGAGCAATATCAAGAATTTGGCAAAACTCCATCATCAAATAAAATGGACAGGGGTAGAGGTTTGTCGCTGTATGCTTCCTCCTGCACATTTTTATGGATTGTCTTCATTCTGGGGTAAATTTCTTCCCTGCACTGTTCTCCGTCTCTCCCATCCCAAGTCCCCTCTGGAGCTTGCCTCTTGTCTTCAGGAGCCTGCATTTCCCAAGCATTTTCCAATCCTGAACATCTTGGAAAGAGTCAAGTTGTTGCCTCTCGGGGGAAAGGCTTTGGGGTGTTTGTTTCCTAAGAGATCTGCTAAAAGCTGGAGATGTGTATAGGGGAAACACCCTATGAATGCCGGACATAGTCTGCTTCTGTGTTGTTCAGTACCACAACTGCTGGCCACATACGGCTGCCGATGACCTGAAATGTGGTTAGTGCAACTGAAGAAAGGAATTTTTACTTTTATGTAATTATTTTTTGGATTTAGAAGTTAATAGTTTATTCAAGCAAAAATTTTTTTCAATACCCTTATTCTCCTTATGCTTTAAATTCAGCTGACAGGCAGTATTATTCTATTCATATAAGTCCAGGATATTTTAGCAATCACATATAAGGGAATTTTGCATAGCGTTTGCATCCATCGACAACCTTAGTGAATTAAACACCTTCAAACAATTTTAACTATATTTATAAATTTGAGATACAGAATTTTTGAGTACTCAGTTGACAGACAAGCCTCCCCAACTACTTACAGAGCACATGGAAATCTAAAAACATAAACTTGTAAAATATACTGGGCCTTAAGCCACTTTCTGATATAGTACATGAATGGAGTACAATTTCAACTTAAAATGTAAACCAGTTATTCAGTTACACATTTGAAATTAGAGTTAGGAAGGTGAAGTCTTCCCCTAATTGACCCTATGTAAAACATTAAGAGAGTGTAAAAGAAATACTCCAAAGGCACAGACTCTTTAATTTAAATATTACTATTACAGGTTTAATTATCTTAAATATGTCTAATAATTCATCCTAGATTTTCCCAGAGCCTAAAGATGCTAACCTGCTCAGGAAACTAGTTTACCTCACACAATTATAAACTTCAATTTTAATGATGTTTTGGGGAGGTGAATTCTCTGATTGTCTGAGGTCAGTTAATGACCAATCTGGATTTTTGCTAGATGTTGCTTTCTGGATTTTTGTTAGCAGTACGCATAAGCTGCCTCAACCTTGTTTAGTCAGTATGTTGATTATTTATGTAATTTCAGTTAATTTAAAGGTACCTTTACTGAGCCATGTGGGCTGAGTGGCTGGTGTATTGGAAAGCACAGCTCTAGATGGAATAGGTTTCCAGCATTAAGCTGGAGTAGTTGCCCAAATGAGACCTGCTTTCAGCGTTCGCAGGTTTTGTGTTTTTCCCTTGCGTCATCTGGTCTTGCTTTATGCCTGGGGTCTTAGTTCTACTTTCCCTCTCATTTGGACAGTGAAGAGTAAGGCAGCACATGGCCCAGGCCAGACCTTCCACAGATGTTCTTGGCTGCTCCTCTTTTGAGTCTGGCTTTGTTCCCCCAGTAGCACAGGGACCACAGACGGCCCCCCAAAACTTCCAGCCATGCCTCCTCTTATGCCATGCCCACCCACTGGCCTTTTTTTTTTTCTTTTTAAAATAATTTCATCTATCTTTGTCACTTGCCAGGAAGTCTCATGCTTCGCAGTGTAGGTACAAAGCATGGGTCCTCATCCTGCAAGCTTATATTTCTCTGTACAGCTTGGTCCCTGGTGGACGGTTAAGGGAGGAGGGCCAGGGAATGGACAGTGGGAGGTCATTTTGACTGTCTGGCTTTGCCCTCCTCAAGCCGGTCCTGGTCAAAAGTGTGTGCTGTTAGTTATTACTCTTCACACAGGCTGTGCTTGTTTCAGAAAGGCTGGGAGAGGTTACAGCGGGGACACAAGCTAAGGTTGCCTGAGGGGACCCTGCAATCTTATTTTCCCCCTGCTTCTCCTCATTTTCAGGACGATTGGTCACTGCGCCCTCTCCGGAATTCGAGCCCCTCCAGACTCCCTCGTTTAATCAGATCACCTAATTGGTGCTGCAGTGGCAGTGGCTAATAAAGAACCCTTCGGTAGTGGTTCTGCACCTCTCTGCCTCTGTCAGAACTCTCTGGGGACCTTGTTTAAAAGAAACAAGAAGAAAAGCACCCCCGTCCTCAGGAGTATTTGATTCTGCACGTGTGGGTTGGGGGGAGCAGGGGCTCAGCCTGTGTGCTCTTAACAAGCTCCCCTAAGGGAGCTAAAGGTCGACATCTTTAAAGTGTGGAATGGAAATAAGGAATGGACCAGGCTTTCAGCCCCTTCTTGTTATCTATTTGACCTTAGGCAAATTATACCATCACTCTGTACCTCCATTTTCTCATCTTAAAAATGAGAATAGGGAATTCCCTGGCAGTCCAGTGGTGAGGGCCCAATGCTTCGACTGCAGAGGGGCATGAGTTTGATCCTCAGTTGGGGAACCAAGATCCTACCAAGCAGCAGCCAAAAAAAAATTTAAAAATAAAAATAGGGAGTGATAAAGTTCTTGGCTCTTAGGGTGCATATGACAATCAAATAACATGAATGAAGCATTTAGCGCAGTGTCTGATACATGGTAGGTAGCTCAGTTAAACTTAGCTATGATTATGAATATATTATTGTATAATAGATCATTGATAAGAGCATCGTTTTTAACACAACTAAAGCAGTAGGCATAGGGCTGGCGTATAAAAAGTATCAACAAATGTCAGTTTTATTATTATAGATATATATGCTGTATACTATAGATATTGCTATGTTTAAAATTATCTTATGTATTATAGATTTAGAATTAGATGGTAAAGAATCTGCCTGCAATGCAGGAGACCCTGGTTCGATCCCTGGGTCAGGAAGAGCCCCTGCAGAAGGGAATGGCAACTTACTCCAGTATTCCTCCCCGGGAAATCCCACTGACAGAGCAGCCTGGTGGGCCACAGTCCATGGGGTTGCAAAGAGTCAGACATGACTGAGTGACAAACACTTTATCACTATCTATGATATATATAAGAATATGAATATGTATTAGGCAAATAAATTATATATAATGTACAATCCACAAAAACATAATACATGTATTTACATATAATAAACTGTGTATGTTATGTAGTATAGCAAAATATATTGTCATGGCAAAAATATTAAAATTGTAATTTACCATTACGTGAGGCAGTTACCAGTGGGGCCGGCATCTAAGTAAGTGCTCATTAAATGTATGAAGCCTTTTTTTCCCTAGGGTTTGTAATATTCATTAGCAGTAAGACTATAGACAAAAGGAAAAGCCACCAGGAACATTGAGGACTTTAACCCAAGGCAGCGGGCAGTTGTGGGCAGAGGGAGCCGGAGCTGGACCGGTGCAGAGGAATCCTGTTCTAATTGGGATCCAGTTTGGAGAAGGTGATGGCACCCCACTCCAGTATTCTTGCCTGGAAAATCCCATGGACGGAGGAGCCTGGTGGGCTGCAGTCTATGGAGTCGCACAGAGTCTGACCCGACTGAGCGACTTCACTTTCACTTTGGCAGAGGAAGAAGGGCGCGTCTCCCAGGCCTCCAGCCCTCAGTAGCGGATTTGCCTGAGGATGCAAATGGCCGGTTACTTGAGACATTTAGCGAGTCAAATAATTCTCTTCTGCTGTCAGCTGGTCCCCCCAGCGCCGGGGATGTTATGACAATGGTCGCCCTGGCAACCGTGGGAAGGCGTTGGGCCGCCGGGGCTATTGCTTTACCCTGGGAGAGCCTGGGTGGCAAAGCCAGGGCCTGGTTGGCCTGGCTCTGAACGTGCAGCGCCCGCTGGAAAAGGAGTTGAGATTTCTGGATAGAGGCCTCGGCACTTACCCCCACTCTCCTCCCCGCCAATGATGCTAGTTCATAAAACGACCAAGAAAAATGTCTTGTATTGCCAGGCACTGATCTGAAAGCTGGGAGGAAAGACAGGCAAAAGCCAGTGCTCTTTTGAGCTGATATTCCGATGGGTGTGTGAGATGATGAGGTGGGGTGGGGTGGGGTGGGGGGTAACCATGGAAACCAATAAACAGGATAATTTGTGGGATAGCCTGAGTGCTCCTGAGGAAGAAAACAGGGTGCTGTGACGGTGACATCGGGGGATGGTTGGGAAGGGATGACACCCAGAGGACAGGAAAATGCCATTTATGTCTAACGCCAAAGGAAAAGAAGTCTGGGTGGTGGGAAGGCATGAACCGTTCGGATTTAGTGCTTTGAGCTCCCCACAGCTAGCCGGTTACTGTTAAAGAGAAGGCAGGAATGCGGGTGGCTGCTGACAGGCAGCCCCGAGGGGTACAATGGGCTCTGGAGCCTGCCTGTTCGTTCGTGTGATGTTAAGGCCGGTTATAGCTCTCCTCAGCCTCAGTTTCCTCATGTGTAAAATGGGCATGTGACCCATGACGTTCACACGAGATGCTCTGTGAAAGCCCACGTAGATCCTCGTGCTGTATTGCACTCCTTTCCAGCGCCCCCAGACTCTGCTTTAGTTTTTTTTTTTTTGTTGTTGTTGTTATTTGTTTTGATTGTGCTTTTTAAGACCATCTGAGTGGTGAAGGTTTTGAACTCCAGCAAACCAAACCCCACGGGCTTGCTCATGGGTCTCTGGGTTTATCTTGGTTTAGATTCCGAGTGAAAAGTACCCATTTTCACATTAGAGATTTCAGACATGATTATTTATAGCTCTGTCACATGTCTTGACTTTAAACTTTTTTTTGTTGTTTATGCTGCTAAATTTATCATCATGCTAATACCGAGTACTGTAATAAGGCACGGAAGAGGCTGAAATCCAGGAAGGTCTGAGAAATTATTCCATCTATTGTGGACAGTGCCAGGCTGCCCCCTGGTGGGAAGCTGGGGAAACACACACCTCCATTCCTACTCTCCCAAGTCCTGTGATCCTTCTGACCCCAGGCCCACCGAGACCTTATTTTGTACCCGACAGTACAGGGGCCAAAGGTGGTGGGCTCAGTTTGGATGTGCTGTTTCCAGAATCCCAATGCTTCTCACTTAAAGATGGGATTTCTTTGGACGTTTTGCAGTTCGGCTCTGCATGGACTTAAATTGAGGGTGACCTAAAAAGAAATCAGGGCACCTGGCAGGGTGAGGACAGACCAAGGCCCTTTTCTAATTGTATTTCACAACCTCGACGTCAGGTGATTTGAACCTTCTGCTTTGGTGGAGAATTATGGTGAAGAGGGAGCCGAACTGGAAATTAGCTCCCGAGTTCAAATCCTGACCCTCCTGCTTCTTTAGTGATGGGCTTTGACATAGTTCCCAAGCTTCAGAGCATCAGTTTCACCATTTGTAGAATTTTGTTAATAACAGCCCAACACCTGCTTCAGGACTGTCATGATGCTCTTATAAGGCAGTATCTTTAGAATCATTTTGGAAAATAGTTTAGTTAGTGGTGTAGGGAGATTGAGATCAATCCATGAAAATTCCCCAAGGGGAGGTCAGTGCCTCTCACATCTTGTGTGGGGGAAGGATCAGCTTTGTTCTTTCCTGGTACTTTGGAGCCAATACTCTTATAAAAATATGATAAACATTGTATACTTACTAGAAAAATGAAATGGGCCCCAAACCCCAAACAAAATGGAAGCTTCACTTTGAAATTATCATGTTCAACAAAACAAAAAACTGCCCTGTCAAATAGCCATTAACATGTCTTGTCATTTAGTCCCTTGGTCATGTCCGACTCTTTGCGACCCCGTGGACTGTAGCACACCAGGCTTCCCTGTCCTTCGCTATCTCCCGGAGTTTGCTCAAAATCCTGTCCATTGAGTTGATGGTGCCATCCAACCATCTCATCCTCTGTTAAAATGTCTAAATGCTCTCAGTTTCTGTCCTTAACTGAAGGGGGCTGGCCTTCAGGGCCTTCCCATATTTGAATGGCCCTTCTTAGGGCAGGGAGGGTGTAACTGATCTTGGATCCCACCCCTCTCCCAAGCTCTTTGTATTTAGAGAGTACCTGAAAAATCTTAAATGAATGAATGAGAAGGTTTACTTCTTTTAGGATAAACGTGGAATGCCCACTTGTACCGCCCTGGGATCTTGGAACACTGTTTTGTGAGAGGCTGTTCTTGTGATTTTTTCATCCTTGGTGCCTGTGCTGAACCCTGGCTGCCCTTCTGCTCCTGTTCTCTGCCCTGTGACTGTGGTGATTGTGTTTGCCCGGCGGTCTCGTCTGCCCCACTGGGAGCCCCCTTAGGCCTGGACCTGTGCGGCCTGCTCTTTGGATTCCTGTGGACTCCTCCCTCGAGCTCCTGCTAAAGGGCTGCTGTGCAGCTGCGCCCACAGCCCTTAAAGGGCACTGCTGGCAGGGGTGCTGCACCCTGGCTTCTAGAAATGGTTTTTGGCCCTGATTTTGTTGCCCAAGAAAGAACCTGGATGCTTAAGCTTGTCTGAGAAGCAACTAGCTTTCATTACGTAATTCAGATAGGAGATGGATGTTTCTCAAGCCTGCCTAACGCTCAGAATCCTGGGGGTGCTTGCATTTCTGTGGATTCCTGGGCCTTCTCTAGATTCCTTGTATCAGAATGTCTGGATCAGGGCATGGGTCTGGAAGTTTGATTTTTAACACCTCCAGGTGATTTTTTATGGTTAGGAAATTAAGGAAAGAGGGAACTAACTTGTAAAATTACCTAGTGCCTTAGGAGGGCCACTTAAGCTCTATGGCTCTCATTTTCCTCATCTGTAAAATGGGGGTGTGTGTGTTTATACATAAATAGAAATATTATGTTTATTTATATATTATGTATGTATTTAAAATTTTATTTAATTTGAAATGGCTAACATTGTGAATGACCCACATCTTTATTTTTGGCAACTATCTGATTTTCATGACATTTATAGCTATTATTTAGATAACTTAGGCTTACAGAAAAATTATAAGATACACATGCACAGAAATGAGCAAATAAGTCTCACCTTTAATAACCCAGAGATGCAGGTGCTAACATTTTGGAGTATTACCTTCTTGTCTTCTGTGTGTGTCTGTACATGCATTTTATATTCAGAAAATGAGATTATACTGTTCCTGTTGTGTTATTGCTGTTGGCAAGTAGATCATAACACTCTTTGTGTGTCATTAAGAAATAAGAGTTTGTTAGACTTGGATTCAAATCTTGATTCATTCACTTAGTAGCTGAGTAACCTTGGGCCAGTTATTTAACCTTTCTGGGCCTTGATTTTCTCAGTTATGGAGCTGGGCAGTGATTGAACCTGTGCTGCGATGTCGTCATGAGGATTAAATCAGTAATTCGTAAAAAAGTACTTCTCATGGCATGTGGCTCAGAGGGAGCCCCTTTTAGCTGACAGCCTTGGTTGTCCTGTACCACCCGCCCTGGGCCCTGGTGGAAAGAGCTGCTGAGCCCCAGGGCCCCCATGTGGGAGGTTCTGAGTCTTCTCTGCCCAGTCTGAGCTCACACTGGGGGCAGTTCCCTGGGTTCTTCCCTGCTTAGACCAGCCATGCTCTTCCCTGAAAGGTGATCTATGCTCCTCTTAACTCTGGAGGAAGCCCTGGACTTGTCTTCCAACCCGACTCTTCCCCCTCATCTGCTTCCTATACTGTCTCTCTCCCCACTTCTACTGAATCATAGTGGGGATGTTCCTTGCTTCTGGCTTCTGGGCAGGTATAGATCAATTCTTTGGGTGACCCTGGAAACACCTCTCCAAAATCCAAAGTAGTCAGGACACAGTGTGTGTGTGTGTGATGGGGGGCTCAGCCTGTCTTCTGTACAGACATCTCCTGTGATGCCTCAGTAGGCATGTGAACAAAGGTGATATATACCCATTTCACAGATGAGAAAGTAGAGGCCCAGGGAACTGATATGACTTATCCACGCCTCAGAACTGGAATTCAGAAATGTACTTCTCCCAAAAGAGCCAGTGGGTTTCCCAAGATGAGTGAGACCGTTTCCTTGCCCTTGCGAGGTCAGTGCCCAACTTTTGAACTTCCTGTTTGATGGGAAGGACCCATGAACAACTCATAGTTTAGTATCCTGGCAAAGAGGGTGCTTTGGGATCATACCCTGGTTCCCTGCTTAAGTATTATGACTTAAGTAACTTTGTGGATCCAGGCAAGTGATTTAACATTTTTACATTTTTGATGCTCAGTTTTCTCATTCACAGAACGGGCCCAGAACATCTGTCTCATAGTTAGCTTTTTTGTGTGCATTAAAAATGAACAAACATATTCAAAGCACTTATCTCACAGCACCAGACACACTGCGCATATTCAGTGAATAGTGGTTACGTTCAGACGGTAAAGCGTCTGTCTACACTGTGGGAGACCTGGGTTTGATCCCTGGGTCGGGAAGATCCACTGGAGAAGGAAATGGCAATCCACTCCAGTACTGTTGCCTGGAAAATTCCATGGACAGAGGAGCTTGGTAGGCTACAGTCCATGGGGTCACAAAGAGTTGGACATGACTGAGCGATTTCACTTTCACTTTCAAGGCCATTAGTCCCGAAAATGCTTTATGGGAGCTGACAAAGACACCCTCAGCAGACATCCCAGAACTGCTTGCATCATGAGCTTTTGACCCTGGTATCAAAAAAAAATCTCTCATGCAAAAGATTAAAAAGAAAGAGGTAGATCAGTATGAGCTAGCAGGGAGAGATCCTGGAGGCTTCCTACCAAGTGAAAAAATATGATATAATTGATGTGGAAAAAAAAGACAACAACAAACAATCCTGCCCATCAAACCACACTGCGGAGTTTCTACATGTATGTACATTTATGGAAAGTAGGGCTTCCCAGGTGGCTCAACAGTAAAGAATCTACCTGCACGCAGAAGACATGGGTTCGATCCCTGGGTTGGGAAGATCCCCTGGAGAAGGGCATGGCAACCCACTGCAGTATTCTTGCCGGGAGAATCCCATGGACAGAGGAGCCTCATGGGCTACTGTCCATGGGGTTGCAGAGTCGGACACGCCTGAAGCAACTGAGCACTAGCACATATGTGAATGTACATGGAAAGGGTCTGGAATGATGGACACCGGACGGACGAATCTCAATAGTTTCCCCCATTTTCTCCATGGAGAAGGAGGCCAGCATGAGAAAGGGTGGTCACAGGGAGCTTTGTCTGAAATGTTCTAGCTCCTCCTTTACGAGGAAAATATATAGATGTGTTTTTTAAATAATTAAAATAAGATGATCCTTTCTGCAACACTGGGTCTTTGGAATCAGATTGGGTTTGAATCCCTGCCCTCTACTTAAGTTGTATGACAGGGAGCAGACAACTTAATCTCTCTGGGCCTCGTTCCTTCATCTTTGAAGCGCAGCTCTTAACAGCACCTGCCTCCAGGGGATGTGGGGAAACACTGACAGGATGTACAAGCACATGCAAGCACTCAATAATGCTACTTTTATTTTTATCAACGATGCCATTTTTATCAAATAGCAATGATGCTTATGCGCTTATAGGCCTCCCTTGTAGCTCAGTCAGTAAAGAATCTGTCTGCAGTGCAGGAAACCCGGGTTTGATCATGGTTTGGGAAGATCCCCTGGAGAAAGAAATGGCAGCCCACTCCAGTAACATTGCCTGGAAAATCTCATGGACAGAGGAGCCTAGTAGGCTGCAGCCCATGGGGTCGCAGAGTCGGGCACAACTGAGCGACTAACACTTACTTACTTCAGTTCAGTTCAGTTCAGTCGCTCAGTCGTGTCCGACTCTGCGACCCCATGAACCGCAGCACGCCAGGCCTCCCTGTCCATCACCAACTCCCGGAGTCCACCCAAACCCATGTCCATCGAGTCGGTGATGCCATCCAGCCATCTCATCCTCTGTCTTCCCCTTCTCCCCCTGATGCTTATTTCACTTATTCTTCCAAATCTGCAAAGTGTTCCTTAATCCTTTAATGAAGGAATGAAGATTCCTGTGTCTTATCACTCATCACTTATGATGTGAGGAAGACAGTAATAAAGTTTATAATACTGTATGTACAAATAAAATGCCAGGAAGGAACTGATAAAGACTTCCTGGAGAAGGTGACATCAGAGATGGGCTTTGGGGACAAAGTCAGATTTTCATGAGTTGATTCGGTGGTGTATCAGTTAGCTATGGGTCCCACTAATGCTCTCCAAACATTTTTTTCTATTGATAAGCAGGCAATACATACACATTGTATTTTCTAATATTGCTACAGAGAAGCAAACAGGAAAAAAAAATAGGTCACTTGTAGTCTTACTGCTGCTAATATTTTGTTATATATTTTCCCAAGGTTAGAAAAAAAATTTTTTTTAATGTTTTTATTTCTTTTTGGCTGTGCTGTTGCTTTGCTTGGGCTTTTCTGTAGCTGATGCCAGCGGGGGCTACTCTCTAGCTGCAGTGCCTGGGCTTTTCATTGCAGAGGTGTGGCTTCATGCAGAGCACAGGCTCTAGAGCGTGCAAGCTTCAGTATTTGCAGCACATGGGCTCAGCAGTTGCAGCTCCCAGGCTCTAGTGCACTGGCTCAATAGTTGCGGCACACAGGCTTAGTGGCCTCGCGGCATGTGGGATCGTCCCAGATCAGGGATTGAGCTTGTGTCCCCTGCTTTGGCAGGTGGATTCTTTACCTCTGAGCCACCAGGGAAGCCCTCCCAAGGCTTTTTTGTATGCATCTATACCCATATAGTTTTATAAATCTTTTAATATATTATACATTACAAATGTTACAGATACATATTTAATACATTATCTTAATGGCATTGTATGAATATGTTGTAATTTATTTACCTAGACTTCTGTCATTGAAGAGTTGGAAGGTTTCCAATCTTTCATGTCTATTATCCACTTGGAGCAAGACCTCATGAATTGCCTTAATTATTTCTTTAGGATGAAACTCTAGTGCAGCATTGTCCATTAGAACTCGAATGAGAGTGACAGATGTGAGCCAAATGTATAATTTAAAATTTTCTAGTACCCACATTAATAAACAGATGAAACTAATTTTAATAATACATTTTATCTAACCCAGTGTATCCAAAATATCACTGAAATGTGATCCATGTAGAAATATTAATAAATATTTTATATTATTTTTTTCTATCAAGTCTTTGATAGTGTGTATTTTACACTTATAGCATACCTCAATTCAGACACTAAAATTTCAAGGTTAAAGTAAAATGCGGCTCTATCATAACAATAAAATTATGTTTAACAGAAAAATATTGTACATGACTTCCATTTTCAAATTTAAATTAAATTTAAAGCTCCATTCCTTAGTCACACTAGCCATACCCTAAATGTTCGGTTAGCTACATGTGGCCAGTGAAAGAACCGTTTTGGCCATATTGAGACTGAGATTAAGTCAACCTCACTAACATCCACTTCTCAATGTGTGAAACCAAAGCACAGCTGGGGATGGTCTCAATGTGTGAAACCAAAGCACAGTTGGGGATGGGGCCTGAATTTGGGATTTGAGAGTCCACTGGCAAATGTCAAGACCTGAAACAACAACAGCAACAGGCCACAAACAGCAGCAAGGCAGGCCACATGATCTTGCAGTCCCACTCCTGGGCGTGTATCTGGACGAACCTATAATTCGGAGAGATACACACACCCCTCTGTTCATAGCTGCACTATGTACAGTGGCCGGAACACGGCAGCAACCGACACGTCCGCTGACAGATGCAGGGGTAAAGCAGATGTGGTACATGCGTACAGTGGGATATCTCTGGCTGCAAAAGAGAAGGAGTAATGTCATCTGCAACAACATGGGGGGGCCTAGAGACTGTCATACCAAGCGAAGGAAGTGAGAAAGAGGAAGACAAATGCCATATGATACCACTTATATACAGAATCTAAACTACGGCACAAATGAACTTATCTGCAAAACAGAAGCGGACATAGAGAGCAGACTTGTGGTTTTGCCGAAGAGGGTGGGGTGGGGCAGGGAGGGGTGAACTGGGAGTTTGGCACTGGCAGACACAACTGTTATACATAGAAACAGATAAACAACAGTGTCCTATAGTAGGACACAGGGACATACCAAAATATTCAGTATCCTGTAATAAACTATAATGGAAAAGAATGTAAAAAAGAATATATACATATGTGTGCGTGTGTATATATGTAGCGTGGGTACATGCATGCTCAGTTGCTAAGTCATGACTCTCTGGAACCCTATGGACTGGAGCCCACCAGGCTCCTCTGTCCATGGGATTCTCCAGGCAAGAATACTGGAGTGGGTTGCCATTTCCTCCTCCAGGGGATCCTCCTTGACCCAGGGATCGAACCCATGTCTTCTGCATTGGCAGGCAGATTCTTTAGCTCTGAATCATCAGGGAAGCTCCATGAATATACGTCTAAGTGAATTACTTTGCTGTTCAGGAGAAATGAACACAACATGGAAAATCAAGTATACTTCAATTTAAAAAACAGCAGCACCAACAGTGCAGGCGGCAGAACTAAGGTGAGAAGGCAGCCCCGCAGGGGTCAGGGTTTCCTAGGGCAGCACCCACACAGGGCAGTAGCCTGGCGGAGTTGGGGAATTAACTAAATTCAGCAGATGGAGCCGATAAATATATTGAGGATTGTTTTTCTTCACTATCTGAGAAGAGTGATACAAATGTGGGGAGGGGAAATGCTAGAGGAAGCCCTGTGTTGTTGACTAGGATTAGGCGTGTCAGTCAGCTATACATAGAGATAGCAAAATCAGTATAAGTGCAGATTTATGATATTTATGTGTCTACATATTCATACATGCATTGCACATACCTATGGTGCCCAGGCTGTCTACGGAGGGGACTGGAAGCGTCAGTGATCTCACCAAGTACCCAAATCTTGGTTTCTGAATACCATGAGGAACCAAGCAAGACTCCTTGGAGAAATGACTGATTCCAGGGTTGGGGCAGGAAAAGAAGATGATGAACCTGGAAAACTTTGTTGTGCCAGAAAGTAAGGAAGTACTCCGGGAACGATGGGGATGCGTCAGAGTGTAGTTTTTCTTTTTTTCTTCTGTGTGATTTTCCGTACCCGTGTAACGATAACTGGTAAACCACTCATAGAATAAAACAAAAGCCAGACAGGAGAGTTCTATAGATGTCTCAGCTGAGAGTCTGGCTCTGAGTTCTCAGTAGGTCAGACCCTATTCATTCAGAAATAAGTTAGAGAAGAAAGACATTCTTTTGGACATTTTTTTAATTTTAACACTCGAAACAGATTCCAAATGACAGGTATTCTGGGTATATTGGCTTATTAATGTGATTATGGTGACTCTTATTGCAATGGAATGTGGGCTTGTCAAGAATGGCAACTTTCTCTTTGTTAGTAAGGTGAATAAAATTAATGTTACCTTAAAAACCACTTTTCTGATTTCTTCCAATGCACTTCAGTGTCAGGCAGCAGGAATGCCTTGGCAGCTCCTGGTGTCTCTGGCACCCTCCTGACAGTTCTAGAAGGGAGTGAGGGCTGTCTTCTAAGTGCTTGTGAAGGGAGCCTGGGGAGGCTTTTCTGTGGCCCAGCCCGGCTCACTTGTTATCCCTGATCCCAGTGCTCTGGCCAGGCGTGGGTCACCAGCCCGCCCTGCAGCCCAGGTGTGGTGGGTGGGTGAGGCCAGCCTCGTCTCAACCATGTGAACTGGGAGCCAAAGAAGGAAGGTTCCCCCCAAAAGAGACTCAAACGGTCTTTATCAAAAGAAGGGCAGTGCTCCCCAGCTGAACAGAAACACACGCCTACTCCTGTCATTCCTTGCTCCAAATTATGTGATCCTAGAATTCCAGGGGGCTTCTCTGGTGGCTCAGTGGTAAAGAATCCACCTGCCAACGTAGGAGATGTGGGTTCAATCTCTGGGTCTAGAAGATCCCCTGGAGAAGGAAATGGCAACCTACTCTAGTATTCTTGCCTGGAGAATTCCCTGGACAGCGGAGTCTGGCGGGCTACAGTCCATTGGATCACAAAGAGTCGGACATGACTTAGTGACTAAACAACAACAGAATTCCAGGACTGTCTTCTTGATAAATATTGATTGACAGGTGCTTTGAAATGTCAAAGGCATTTATATACCTAAAGATTTTTATTTTTGTTTCGTTGAATTATCTTTATTAAATAGATTTTATATCACAAAGATGATAATATACTTTGGGTAACTGTTGAAACAAGGCAAAAATATATAGAGAAATACAAAGCCATTTTTTGTCACCCCATCTACAGGGCCTCCCCATCCCAACTTAGCAGGCTGGGGAGTATGTCTTGCACACTTTATTCTCTGCTTATTCATGCCTATTGCCTTTCTTTTGTTAATGTTGTTAGCTTTTACAAAATAGGCAGTAAAAAAAACACTTGCCCTTTTCACGCCATGGCATCCCTCTAGAACCATGAGTTCAGGTCCATCTCATTTTATTTTTAAAATTTATTTGTTTGGCTGCTCCAAGGGGCATGCAGGATCTTAGTTCCCCAACCAGGGATGGAACCTGGGTCCCTCTGCAGTGGAATCACAGAGTCTTAACCACTGAACCACCAGGGAAGTACTGGGGTCCATCTCATTTTAAAAGTTTTTGTTACTTTGTGAATATCTGCATGTGTCCTAAGATTGAAATAATACACAACGAGTTAAACAAAGGTTCCTCTCGCGTCTGCTACCCACCCTCCCTCTTCCCTTCCCTAGAAGATTAGAGATCCTTCCAGAGAGTGTCTGCATTTACAAAGATCTACAAATGTAAAATTTCCCACATGAATGAGAGAGTATTTATTTAAATTTATCAGCGCATCTTGTCTCAGTACAATAGCAGGCTGCCTCGCTTTATTCTACAGCTGCATAGAGCTCCTTGCGGGCGGTATCCTCATTTATGAAGAGGCTCCTACATATGGCCCCTTGGGGTGTTTGCAGTCTTTCGCCATTGCAACCAGATGTGTAGGAAGTACCTTTTCCGGTCATTTGCCATAGGATGGGGGATCTGAGAGAGAAGTTCCTAGAAGTGCAACTGTGAAGGTCAAAGGAGACCTTTGTGCAGTGGAGACATGGATGGATACAGCCCAAGTCCCACAGCCCCACTACACGGGAACTTTACACGCCTCGCTCCCCGGCAAAATATTGGAACCTGCCTATGTGTCCATCTTCACCAACACAGTTGGGTCATGAGTGGAAACTGGGTCTCACTGCAGCTTGAATGGGTCTCTAAAATAGAGCTGGATGGAGTTGGGGTGGGGGGAACGCTGGGGAAACACCTGCCTGTCCTCCTGTGGCAATACCTCTGAGACGTGTCCTCTGTTCTCTGTGTCTCTCCGCAGAGCAAGCTGGTGAAGTACTTCAGCCGGCAGCTGTCCTGCAAAAAGAAGGTCGCCCTGCAGGAACGCAACGCTGAGCTGGATGGCTTCCCCCAGCTCCGGCACTGGTTCCGGATCGTCGATGTGCGGAAGGAAGTCCTTGAGGTGACCAGAGGCGAACCCTGCCCCATTGCCCCTTACCGGCTGGTAGCCAGCCCCCTCAGGCAGTGGGGTTTTGGCTGTGTCTGGCACATAGTAGGACTTGAATATGTGTGGGATGAAAATACAGAGCATCTCTGATGCTCTGAATGAATGAAGTCAGTGAGAGGGTGTTCCTAGGGACTTCCCTGGTGGTTCAGCGGTTAGGGATCTGTGCTTCCACAGCAGAGGGCACAGGTTCGATCCCTGGTCAGGAAACTTAAGCGCCCACACAGTGTAGCCAAAGAAAGAAAGAGTGTGGTTCTAGAGTCAGGTAGACCCTCTTTCAACTCTGCCACTTAAGGACTTGCTTGGTGACTTGGGTCAGATCATTTTACCCTTTAGATGGGTGCTGTCCAGCAGAATGTTCTACTATGATGGAAATATTTCATATCTATGCTGCCTGATGCAGTGGCCACCAGCCAGATGTAAGCTACTGAGCACTGGAACTGTGGTCAGTGCATGTGACTGAGGAACTGAATTTTTAATTGTATTTAATATTCATTAGTGAGGCCAGTGGCCACTGTACCAGGCAGCACAGTCTTAAGATGTTAGTTTTCTCTTCTGTTAAATGGGATAATGACTGTCTTCTCTTCCTAAGTAGTTGGTGTGATAAAATGAGATAATTGGTGTAAAATGTTCAGACCATAGTCTGAGACCTAATTGTACACAGGAAATGTCAACTTACTATTATTATTATTATTGTCATTGCTGTCGTTGAAAACTTAGGAAGTAATGGGTTTTCCAGTGACAAAAACCAAAACACCTGTTGTCTTGTGTCCACCCTCCAGGGTGGACCACATCCTTAAGGTTTCAAGGGTGGTGAAATTTCCTTACCCTCTGGGATCTTGGGTCCCCACTGTTATCAGTGACTGCATGGAACCTTTCCACATTCATTGAATCTTCTGGGCCAGGCATGGTATTGAGGGCTTTACATGCAGGATCTCAGCTCTGGAGAGTGTTCAGACCCTCACGATGACCTTTGAGGTTGGTCTGACTGTTACCCCATTGTCCAGAGCAAGGAACTGAGGCTGGAAGATGGAGGGACTTGCCCTGCTAGTGAGTGGGAGGGGCTAGCAGGAAAAGCCAGCTCAGATAGACTCCAGAGGGTGAAGTGGGAAGCACGGTGCTTTCTCCTTGTTTTCCTGATGCGGGGGCCTTTCTGAGCTGGGGAGAGGGCGTGCTGGGTGTGCCCCTTGCCTGCAGGGCCAAGTGCTGTTTCTCAAGGCACTCCCTGCTTCCTTCTCTGAGAGCCCTGAAAGATCCTCTTCTGCCTTTTGTCTTTTTTGACCTCGTCCTCAGTGTAATCTTGCCTGAACCCACCACATCTAACAGTCCTGAACTGGGGACTCAGGACCCTCCCACGTCTCCCCATCCTCTCCATTCTCCCCACCCCGTCTTGTGCCTGTGCACCAGATGGTGTATGCATCTGTGTTTCTTACTGTCATTCCCAGGATGGTGGTTTCTTGTGAATACCCTTCAAATGAAAGGTCTCATAAAAGTTCAAGCAGTACATTTTATTTGCTTGACCCTGTATACACTTTTCAGAGGCTTTTGAAACCATTTATCAAGTGAGGCGAGTAAGACGGAGACTAATCTTCAGGGGTTGAAAACTAGTGGCCCTCTGTCTTATCTTGTATCTGATGCACAGATTTTTTTTTTTGTCTGAAAAATTATTTTTGAGCCCATATGTAAAAGTTGAGAGGGTTTGCATTAAAAACCCAGGTCTTCGACTTCTCTTGAAAAATCGGAATTGCTGACACACAGAACTGAATTTGTCTGGTGTCAGTCTGCCCCTTAGGAAATCGCAGGCGAGTTTGCAGCTTTGCTCATTTACGTTTACCTGGGCTGCAGGTGCTTGAGCTCAGGCTCTCATCTTAGATTGTTGCAATAAACGAAGTCCAGGGCCATCCACCAGGCGGTGTGGACGGAGCAGGTTTTCCAGCTCTCCCTCTGCAACTCCCGCATATGTCCACAAGAGGGCCACCTTCTGCGGAGGAACAGGCACTTTAGAGAACGCTCCCAAGAGAGACTGCCTGGGTTCAAACTTACTCTCTCTGTGACCCTGGGTAGTGGTCTAACTTTTCTGAATTCTAGTTTCCTATGTACAGTCTGGTGATAATGGTAAAAGTACCTGCTTTACGTGGCCTTTGTGGCCTTGAAGGAAAATCCACGAAAAGCACTTAAAGTGGTGTTACATCTATTTCGTTTATTATTATTATATCCAACAGAAATGCTTCTCCTCTTTTGGCTCAAGCATGTTAAAGCCTTCTGCATTTTTTTTCCTGTCATTTTTCCTTTTGTGATGTGTGGGTGTGAGCTGTAAACTTTAGTGTAAATTGAGTATTTTGGAGGATACATAATAGGATTAAAACACGCAAGTGACTCTTGCAGCAAAGTGGAGAATTCTTTTATGTTGTGAATCATCCCTTCTAAATGTATCTCGTTTTATATCAATACTTCCAGATCTTGGTCCATCACCTTTCTTAAAGTGGCGCTACCCCTGTAACAGTCCCTATTTGAGAAAGCTTCTATGTGACTCATTACTGTTCTCTCCACCCCTGACCTAGTGAGTTGGAAAGGCAGTGACTGGGTTTCAGCTTTTGCCTGGCAGCTGTTTTTTGTTTTTTGTTTTTTTTTGTGCCGATGCGGTTTTCATCTTTCTGTTGTAATACATAGATATGGCCACAAGAGGGCAGAACTACTCCACAGTAGTGCCTCAGAATCGCCATTCTTTGATATCTCAAACTCTTTCAAAATAAAAATAATACGTAAAAACATTGGTTATCATTAAGTGCTATAATGTGAAGTCTAGTTTTTGTGAATACATAAACATAGAAATTGACAAATTTCGAGGTGTGTCCGTTCTGTAGTGTACAGAGACACACGGTTTGGGGGAGGGGAATGGTTGCTGACAGTGATGAAGGGACGTCTGACCCACACGTTTGTACTCGGGAATCTTCCTTTTCTTTTCCCAGCCCTTGTCTTCAGAGGTGTCCTTTTCCCCCACTCCATGCAATGCTCCCCTTTGTCTTAGGTTGCAAAATCTTGCCTCTAGTCGGGCTCAGACACAAACCCTGTTTCACTGACAGCATTGAACCACCCATAGGGTTCCAGCCCCCATTTCCCCTTAGGGCTCCTGAACCCCCAATCTGAACCCTATAATGTGTGTGGCTTGGAAAAAAAGAAGCAGGGAATGGAGACCAGCCATCAGGAGACTGGGGCTGTCTGGTTTGCTCTGCTCTGAGGTTACCCGGGATTTGCGGCAAGTCAGTGCAGTCCAAGCCGGGCAGGAGGCATGCAGAACCCTCCCAGATGAGTAAACTGGAGCCTTCCCCATAAGGAGTTCAGGAGCTGGATAGGCAGATAGACAGGTAATTAACGGCCACCATTTACAGAGCTCTCTAACGGTGTGGATACATAGCATATTGAGCATATGTGTTACTTTACAAAGCTCATGAGCTTAAGATTCCCATTTTACAGGTGAGAAAAGTGAGGCTCAGAGAGATTAAGTTATTTGCCCAGGGTCATCTAGCTACCGAGTGGCAAGGCTGAGATTCAGATCCAGGCCTGTCTGACTCCAAGACAGCAATCCCAAGCAGACGTCCACCCAGAGCTTGGCGTTCCGCTAGGTACCACTAGAGGGCGGCATGGAGGCCTCCTCTCAGGGCGCTTCGGGTCTGGTTACCCTCCTCTCTCTTCCCTCCTTTAGGAGATCACCCCGGGCCAGCTGAGTCTGGAGGACCTCTTGGAGATGACAGATGAGCAGGTGTGTGAGACCGTGGAGAAATACGGGGCCAACCGGGAGGAGTGTGCCCGCCTCAATGCCTCCCTCTCCTGCCTCCGGAACGTCCATATGTCAGGTGAGCAGACCCGTGGGGATGGACGCTCGTCCCTAGCATGCGCCGGCATTCCCGCGGGTTCCTGTTCCCGCACCTGCAGGCCAGGTTGAGGCGGAGTCGGTTCTGGATGGTGTGTGCTGCTCATGAGCAGAGGAAAGGGGCCTGGGGTTCGGAGCCAGAGGTGGTCAGGGCAGCTGCTCTTGCCCACCCTTCTGAGGTCGTTCGGCATTTGGTTCTGGATAATTAAGGTCCAGATACGGAAATATTGGACGTGTGTGAAAGTTGAGGGATCTTTTTACTTTAGACATTGTGACGTGCCTTTGTATTTAGGATCACCATCTAACTTATTTTCTTAAATAAATAATATAAATTCATTGTAAAATAAGTTGAAAAAATAGATAAAATAGCAGCCCCAAGTCCCCACCCTCTACTGTTATCGTTTTGGTATAGTTTTTGGTGTAATTCTTCCTGACAAATGGGTGTGTATGTAGTGTCTTTAAGTGGTCAATGATAAAACCATAAAATTAGGGCTAGCCATACATATGATTTTAAAACCTACTTTTTTCACCCAGCAAGATAAGCTCTCACTTATCAGTTTGAGGTCCAAATATATTGTCATCTTCCTTTGCTATTTCTCATTAATTGCTCAAATCTCTGTTTGCCCTGATTAATAAGACATCAAAAATCGTCCTGATTGAGACTTCCTGCTTTCCTCTAGTCTCATGATTTTCCCACAATTTGCGGGGCCTTTTCAGTCCTAAGAGATCAGCTCTGCAAACAACCAAAGAAAAGCATTATTGGTCCACATGCGCTGTTGTTTCAGTTCCTGCCACAAGGAGTCACTGCTGAGCACCAGTCTGGCACAGTCAGGTGGATGTTCATAGGTGCCCTCGATGGATTCAACATGCAACATTTGACGAGTATTTATGGAATGACTGTATGTGCCAGCAGGGCTCGGTATATGGAAGTGGACAGAGTAGAACATGTTTGAAGCAGGTCATTGGGCCAGCTCCCCCACAGATGGCTTTTTGTATTCTTTCTTGCTAGCGGATTCTAACAATGGCTACAGTCACCATCAGGTAGCCCTGAGGTGGCATATTTGCTGGCATTTGGTGGCATTCCTGGCCTCTGTCCACTAGACACCAGTAACACACCCTGTCACGACAAACAGAACTGTCTCTAGGTGTTTCTAAATGTTCCAGGTAGGGTACACAATTACCCCCGGTTGACTAACTATAAAGGTCATGTTATTCTTCACTCTAGTACAATGCTATTGACTCACCTAATATTTGCATAGTTAAGAAAGGCACTCAGCGCAGACAAAACCTGCTTCAAGGTGACTTCTCTCCCCCTGCTGTGAGAAGCAGCTGGCAGTTTTCTCACCCTTAAAAAATTGCACCGAATTGCAGTATTGTATCACAAACATCTTCCTCTGTCAATAAATGCATTTGCTGCTCATTTTTAATGCCTGAATTCTGCCACCATTTATTTCACCCACCTCCTAGAAAGGTACATTGTGTCTGTTTTTTCTCCTATGATAAGCATTGCTGCAGTGAACAGTTTTGAGTGTTAACTTTAGGTACATCCTTGGTGATCCCTGTAGTGTGAATTCATGCGAGTGGGGTTCCAGCAAAGTATGTCCATATTTTAAAACTTCTGGTGAACCTTGCCACATGACCTCCCCAAAATTTGTGCCAATTTTTGCCTCTCTCCCACCCCTACCCCCCTACAATGTTTGAGGGTAAGCATTTGAAGTTAGGTTCTTAATTGCTTTTCAGAGTTAATATCTTCTCTTCAGAACTGTGCTGCTGAGTTTGAGAAAGTCCTTATAAATGAGCTGGACCCCAGTTCCTCCTGAGAAAGGGGTTTATGTCACTTCGCCATGGGCTGGACCATCATCCTCTGTAACATCCGGGGCTGGCTGAGACCTGAGAAGGCCTCTAATCTGGTGTTTTCCAAAATTTTTTGATCAAGATGCACAGGAACAAATATGACTTATGTTGCAACCCTTTCAGTTCAGTTCAGTTCATTTCAGTTCACTCGCTCAGTCGTATCTGACTCTTTGCCACCCCATGAATTGCAGCACACCAGGCCTCCCTGTCCATCACCAACTCCCTGAGTTCACCCAAACTCATGTCCATCGAGTCGGTGATGCCATCCAGCCATCTCATCTTCTGTCATCCCCTTTTCCTCCTGCCCCCAATCCCTCCCAGCATCAGAGTCTTTTTCAATGAGTCAACTCCTCTCATGAGGTGGCCAAAGTATTGGAGTTTCAGCTTTAGCATCATTCCTTCCAAAGAACACCCTGGACTGATCTCCTTTAGGATGGACTGGTTGGATCTTCTCGCAGTCCAAGGGACTCTCAAGAGTCTTCTCCAACACCACAGTTCAAAAGCATCAATTCTTTGTTGCCTAGCTTTCTTCACCGTCCAACTCTCACATCCATACATGACCACTCGAGAAACCATAGCCTTGACTAGATGGACCTTTGTTGGCAAAGTAATGTCTCTGCTTTTGAATATGCTATCTAGGTTGGTCATAACTTTCCATCTAAGGAGTAAGCGCCTTTTAATTTCATGGCTGCAATCACTATCTGCAGTGATTTTGGAGCCCCCAAAAATAAAGTCTGCCACTGTTTCCACTGTTTCCCCATCTATTTCCCATGAAGTGATGGGACCAGATGCCATGATCTTCGTTTTCTGAATGTTGAGCTTTAAGCCAACTTTTTCACTCTCCTCTTTCACTTTCATCAAGAGGCTTTTTAGTTCCTCTTCACTTTCTGCCATAAGGGTGGTATCATCTGCATATCTAAGGTTATTGATATTTCTCCCAGCAATCTTGATTCCAGCTTGTGTTTCTTCCGGCCCAGGGTTTCTCATGATGTCCTCTGCATATAAGTTAAATAAGCAGGGTGAGAATATACAGCCTTGACGTACTCCTTTTCCTATTTGGAACCAGTCTGTTGTTCCATGTCCAGTTCTAACTGTTGCTTCCTGACCTGCATATAGGTTCCTCAAGAGGCAGGTCAGGTGGTCTGGTATTCCCATCTCTTTCAGAATTGTCCACAGTTTCTTGTGATCCACACAATCAAAGGCTTTGGCATAGTCAATAAAGCAGAAATAGATATTTTTCTGGAACTGTCTTCCTTTTTCCATGATCCAGCAGATGTTGGCAATTTGATCTCTGGTTCTTCTGCCTTTTCTAAAACCAGCTTGAACATCTGGAAGTTCACGGTTCACGTATTGCTTACACACATGCAAATACACAAACACACATGTACACATTCACAGACACGAGGAAAAGGAGTTTCATGAAGTAGTCTTCATTCCTACTGTGCATGGCATTTTGTGCACTCTTTTCTGATGTATTCCATATCATTTACTGAATGCTGGTGATGACCCACCACTTTGATCTCACACCCCACTTTGGACTTTAAGCCACAGTTCAAAAAGATATTGATCTTATTGATCATCCTGCCACCACCAGCCCTTCCCAGGCAGCTAAGATTCCTTCAACGATGCCCTACCTCTGATGCCACCCTTTGAGCCACTGGGTCCTCTAAGGGCTGTGCTCATGCCCAGATTCTTCCAGCACCAAGGTCAGCTTGGGGAGAACCTCAGTGCAGTAAAGCACTGTCCACTCAGCTCTGAGTCTCTCTCTCTTTTTTGCTGCACCTTGTGACACGTGGGATCTTAGTTACGCCACCACGGATGGAACCCATGCCTGCTGCACTGGAAGGCAGAGTCTTAACCCCTGGAGCACTGAGGAAGTCCCTGAGTCTCCTTAATATCAGTATTGTACTTTACTTCTGCTCTTTGTTGATGTTATGGTGCCACCTTTCAGATTTTAATTTAAACTTTTTTAAAGAGTGTTTTTTTCCTAAATGGATGCCTCTCTTCCTTAGTAGACTTAAAGCTGCAAGAGAACAGGGATTGTATCTGTTTTTGTTCACCATTTTATTCCTAGCTGTATAGCTAACCTGTAGGAGGGACTCAGTAAATATCTCAATACACCTTCTGCCCTCATGTAGCACAGGAAGACTCCCCAGTGCCTGCACGTACAGGCTCTCTTATGGATGCCAGGCTCCTCAGATTCCAGCTCCCTTCTGGAAGCCCACTGTTCACATTTCCCCCCGCAAGTCCTAAATACCCAGTTAATCTATTAGTTACTTAGGGTTTCCTAGATCAGACATGGATTTCCCATCTCGACACCCACCCCCCTGGCTAGAATTCCATTCCGCTTTGTCCTCCTGATGAATCCCTGCTTATCCTCACAGCCAGCTCCTGCCTCTAAGCTCCCGCGCCTTATTGAGTGAATGGATGAAAGATTGGTTCTACCACCGACTGACCGTGTCTAACAGTGACTTCCAGTGCCCTTGACTCACGCCCTCATCTGACCTACCTCTCTGAAGCAGAAGCGGTTGGCCGCATGCCTTTCACCCCTCTGTTGCTGGCAGCGGGCCCAGGTTACTTGCCTGTGGTGAAGGAAGTTTGGGAAGACCACCTGAAGCGCTTGCTACTCATCTCCAGCAGGGGGAAGCAATGAGCCACCCTTCAACAATCCTTGCTTTACCTTCTCTTCTCTCAGAAATTACTGTTAGTTCCTTGAGGCTTCAAACTCTCTGGGGAGCTGGATGGTTCCTGCCATTTCCCCCCCGCTTCACCTTAACCAAAAATGTATCCCAAACTAGGGGAAAACACACACACACACACACAAAAACACACGTGAGTCTTTCCCACCAGATTCTTGTTTCTTGAGGGTCATACCATATTCATCTTTGGTATCCCGACGTCTCAGCCAGAAAGCTGGAGCTTCCAACAGTCAGTGAAATCAGATATTTAAAATTCTTGTGTGTAGTGGGGACTCAATGTGTGCTGAGTGACTGAAGGAATAAAAGTTGTGTTGAGAAACCCATCTGGAAACCAAGCTTGTGGAGACAAGGGAGCTTTCTCTTTGGCCAGGAATGAGTGTAAGCTCTGCCTCTGTCTCAGAGCATAGGGGCAGCTTGATTTTAGGGTGGTTAACTCTAATCTTAGTTTTTCTCCTTGGGTTCTGGGGCTCTCCTTATTTCCAGGTTCCCAAGGAACCCCAAAGATAAGAAAGCTTAACCCTTTCATCTCTTCTCACATTTGTTAGATCAGCTTTTGCCTGACACCAAAGGATACTCAATCCTCCCTTCGACAAGCTCCAAGGACCCCGAAGCCAGGGTGTCTTAACCTTTCCTTATCACATCAGCTGTGACCTGAAACCGGAAAGCATTCATTCGCTCACTTAACAGAATTTATCAATGCTTCAAGTATGCCGGGCACTCTCTGAAAACACGTGCTTAGATATATGTCTTCGTGGAGTTTACATTCTAGTAGGGGGAGACGGGCAATAAGTTATATCATAATAAGCACGTACATTATAAAGCGTGTTAGACTAAGAGCTGTGGCGAAAATGG
Source organism: Oryx dammah (assembly GCF_014754425.2). Taxonomy (NCBI): domain Eukaryota; kingdom Metazoa; phylum Chordata; class Mammalia; order Artiodactyla; family Bovidae; genus Oryx; species Oryx dammah. The sequence goes on from NW_024070196.1 coordinate 56,662,391, forward strand.
AAAGTTGAGCTGGTGAAGGGGGATCAGTAGTGTCCCCTGGGAACAGGGGACAGCTGTCATATTAAAAAGAGTGATCAGGCAGGCCTCCCTCCCTGTCATTGTTTTCCTTTCCAGGGTCTCCTCAGTCCTCAGTCGTCTGCTCGGAGTGTGGAACCTGGCATCAGACAAACCTATCAGCTGGGTGACTTTGAGTTCGGTACCTCCTGATTCTGAGCTTAGTTTCGTGAGTAGAGTGGAGATGACGATTATTTCCACCCCACTGACTTTTGGGTGGATTACAGGAGATGATGCAGGCAGTGAGAGACGCTCGAGTTTGATCCCTTGGTTGGGAAAATCCCGCTAGAGCAGGGCATAGCAACCTGCTGCAGTATCCTTGCCTGGAAAATCCCATAGACAGAGGAGCCTGCAGACTACAGTCCATGTGGCCTCAAAAGAGCCAGACACGACTTAGTGACTAACACAAGGGTGGAGGTGATGGTCATTTCCACCCCACTGATTGGGTGGCTTGCAGGAACTGATCGGGCAGGGCACCGTTCCTGGTCTGGGTTAAGTACACTGTTGCTTTTGCTGTCATTATTGTCGTAATTATCACCGTCCCACAGCCACCATCAGCACCGTTCCTGCTTCAGTTCCCACGATCACCATCATCGCCATCACCGTCATCACCGGCATCATGACCACCATGACTGTCATTGGAGCCTCTAGCCTTTCTCTGCCCCCAGCTCACTTTCCTCCACCTTCTTTCCATTCTCTCTCTCTTTTTTCCTTCCAAAGGGACCCTGGGCTTCCATTTTCTAACTCCACTCTCTAATTCTTCATTTCTCTTCCCTCTGAGCCACTGTCTTCCTCAACCTTGATGATTCTTTAGAACCTATTTCCCACTTTTCACTGGCTTGATTGTTCTCTCGTGGTGGCCCACCTTTCCCTGGCTAAAAAAATAAAAAATAGAAGTCCAAGCTACACCCCACTGCTGCAGTCACTATAGACCTGAGGTCCTAGGGTGAAACTGACTTCGCTGCTAGAAGAGTATGTTCTCGCCATTCTTCCCGTGCCCCGCCCCCCAGCTCCCTCCAGCCCAAGGCCTGAGACCTTGGATACAAAGGCCAGGGGCTCCCTTCCCGACCTTTCCTTTCCTGAGTCGCAGCTGCCTTACCAGAGGAAAGCCTGGTGGGGGCATGGCTCCGATGTCAGACTGCTGTTGCCGTGGCTTGCTTTCTCTTTTCCGAGGCTTCCTCTTTCTCTCTATGCTGTTTCTTGGCTTTTTGATTATTTTCAGCCTAATAATACATGGTCACGTGTGTCTTCACTTTCCTAGGGGAAAAACCAGGTTCAAGATGAAGGAAGACCTTGCTTTTCTCCCTTTTCCTCACCCTTCCCTCATGTCCATGTGTCAAGCACTCACTACACATCTGATACTGTGCTGGGTTCCAGGGCTTGAGGACTCTCTTGGAACTTCAGCCTGGAGCTGAGACCAAGAGGAGGAGGAGGAGGAGGAGGTCTCCTGATGACTCTGGGATGGTGGGATCATGTGGAAGTGCATTGCTTCCACAAGGGAGCATGGAGCATCCCAGGCGTGGAGAGACCAGTGTAGGCCTGGCTCACTGGGAATGCTGGGGAGAGAGGTTGGAGCTGGGGTCAGACCGAGGGCAGGCCAGCCCTCAGGGTGGACCAGGGCATGGAGCTTGCATGGCAGGGTTTTGAGTTGAAGATGCCTGGATCCCTTGTCTAGTTTTCAAACAAACACTGGCTGCAGATTGGGTGGGTGGCTCGGAGTGAGATGCCAGGAAGTGTCAGAGGAGCCCGGGGGTGCCACTGGCAGGCAGGTGTCCTGGGGGCTTGCTTTCTTGATCACCCACCCCAGCTCCTCCTCCCCTAAAGGTTCGGGTTGGTGGAGGGTCAGAGAACCGGCAGCCAGGAGACAAACAGGAGGCAAAATGGCCCCAAACTGGGACAGCCTCAGATGCTCTCTGGTTTCTCCGCAGTTTGGGGACTGAATGAAGCCCACCAGGACCCCACCTTCCCTCCACTGGAACAAAGTGTAGGCGCCGTCTTGATCGCCCCATTGTTTCAGTTGCTTCTAACTTTGGGAGGGCTAGGCTGGGTGGCGCAGGACGAGCTGCCCCTCTTGCAGCCCCCCAAGTTTGCTGTGTTCCAGTCCCTGTTCGTTCTCCAGAGTTTTGTTTCGTGGGTTATCAGGAATCCCTGGAAACAGCATGGCCCCGTGTTAGGACTCTTGATGCAGGTGACCAAAACCTAAAGTGATCACCCTCATGCAGACACAGCTCATTCATTCACCCCCAAAATTACGATTGAACGTCACAGCGGGGGACAAGAGACACGGTAGTGGGCATGGCAAGCCAGCTCCCACGGACCTTGTTGTGTTCTAGACCTGAGCCATCCATTACAGCAGCCACTAGGCTCATGTGGCAAATTAAAGTTATATTCATTAAAGTGAAATAAAATTAAAATATCACTTCTTCCGGGGCGCTAGTCACTCTTCAGGTGATCCATCGCCACCTGTGTCTAGTGGCTCCCCTATTGGAACAGCCCCGGCTTCTAGGTCATTTCCGTCATCACAGAAAGTTCTGTTGGAACGCTCTGCTCTAGAATATACAGAGAGAAACAATAAGCAAGAGAAGTAACAAACGGTGATCAGTTTTGTGCAGAGAATTACAGGAGAGTGCTGTGATGGTGACTCGGTGGCTGGTTCTGGTGGGGAGGCCACAGAGGGAGTGGCAGGCAGGGCTCCACCAGAGAAGCAGAGCCCCAGGGCGGCACCCCGTCCGGGGCCCAACCTGCCCTTCCCGACCCGGCCTCCTCTCCTGCTTCCTTGAAGGCTGCCTTTTGCCCACTTGGTGCTTCCCTTGCAGTAACCAGCTCTGGCTTTTGTGGACCTCCCCACCATCCCTCTGAGATGAGAACAAAGACAGCCTGGCTCCCTGCTGTCGCCTCTGATCAGCACCAGGGTTGCGCCCAGCAGGTGCTGAGCAGAGCTGGGCACAAAACCGACCCTGAACTTGTACTGTACGGTCTGCGGGGGCTGAGCTGTTTGAGGATTGTGGTTCCACGTGCACCGCACTGGACGAGCCAGGTCAGACCCAGACGGACCGTCACATCCGTAATCAGATCACAGCTCCTCCTCCCAGGCTCTCCATGTCTTCACCAGCCCACCACGCCCGGCTCCCCTGACTTTGCTTTTCCTTGGAAGGCCTGCCTCAGGGCCTTTGCATGGGTATTTTTTCTGCCTGGAATGCACTACCCTAGTCTGCCTGTGGCTAATTCCTTGTCACTTGGGTCTCAGCTCAAATGCAACCTTCTCCTGGTCCCACCTCCCTCTCAATCACTCATTTCTTCACGGTCCCTATCATAAATACAATGATTTTTTTGCTTAAATGTTTGTTTCTCTACCTCTTCTCACTAGAACAGACCTGAATATGCATCAGAATCCCCCAGAAGGCTCGACCCCCAGAGTCCCTGGTTCAGCCAATTTGGGGCAGCACCCAGGAATCTGCATTTTTTGACAGTTTCCCAGGGGATGCTGCTGCTCCTGGTTTGGGGCCTGCACTGTGAGAACCACTGTGCTGGAATTGTCCCAGGGCCTGACTCAGAACCAGAGTGTCAGGAGGAGTTACTGAGCGACTAAATGAGTGACGGTCCATGGTAATGGTCACAGCAAATACTGCATTCTTGCCGGGCCAAGAGCTGTTCTGGGTAACTGACATGCAGCCTTAGCTTACTTAATTGTTTCCACAATCTCGTGAAGTCTACGTGATTCTATTTTCTGGTAAGAACGCTGAGGCTCAGAGTCACACAGCAACTGAGTCTCAGAAACAGGGTTTGTGGAGAAGGAAATGGCAACCCACTCCAGTATTCATGCCTGGGAAATCCCAGGGACAGAGGAGCCTGGCGGACTATAGTTGATGGGGTCGCAAAGAGTCGGACAGGACTGAGCGACTAAGCGTATTCCAGTGTCATATCCTGGCTTTGGGTTTCCCAGAGACAAAATCAAATCAGCTTAGTGGAAGAGCTTACCCCAGAGAAAGTACAGCATATCAATTCATAGAATATAAGAGGGAAGAGATTGCTAGTCCTGATGCCCTGAAAACACTGGTATTTCAGACTTCATGGTTAGTTCTTTGAGTGGCTGAATTGCTTTAATATCTAGATTTTATCTGAGGAGTCAGAAATCCCAAACCACATTTATTTTATATAAACATTAAATCCAGACCAGCCAAACAAGGAAAACACAAAACACAGAGTTTGAACCTGGGTCCATCTGACTCCTAAGCCATGGCTCCCTCCTAGGAGAGAGGTGAGGGCAGCTTTCCCCTTACCTCTGAGAGCTCCATGTGTCTCCCTCCGTTTGCTCGGCTGAAGTGACCGCCCTTGCCGGGGGAAAGGGGTTGCAGAGATGTAACAGCTTAAGCCAGAACAGAGATAAAAAGAAAGAACATAAAGCCTGAATGATATGTAGCTACCAAACTGCCTGTTTGCAGAGCGCCTTCAGTTGTAGTAAGAACCCACACACAGATAGCTCCTTTCGATTCTCACAACCAGTTGAGTGGTAGGTAGGCAGACCAGGATGAGTACCCATTCCACAGATGGGAGCACTGAGGAAAAAAGAAGGTTACTCTGAGCCACCCAGGATCTCACAGAGCTGGGACTGGAACAGCAACGTCCCCTTCCTGCTTCTCAGTGCAGAACCTCTTCTCTTGTCTGCTGTCAGGAGTGGGATGGGGATGATGGCAGTGGCCGTGTTTCCCCTCCAGGTGGGATCCTGAAGCTGGGGAGAATGGGGTGCTGCCCCAAGCTGGGCATGGCTGGGAAAGCTCAGGAATCCCTAGATCTGCTTCAGAGTCTGGGGAGACTCCCCCCTTTTCCTGGCAGGGTTAAGTCTGACTTGGTGACTATTTCTGCCCTTTTCAGCCATGGAGGCATCCTCAGGTATATGAATGTGTTTGAAAAGTTCAGTAAATGTGCAGGAGGAAGGTAAAAAGGGCAGGGATGATGGAGAAAGATGTTATGATGTCATGATGTTATTTGGAACCGAGCTATTTTCCCCTCTCCCTAAAATGTCCCAATGTTGTGACAACACATTGCTGGAAACTATGAGAGGATTCTAGTTCGTAATAGTCATGCTTTTTACTCAGGTAGTTTTTTCCCCCCATTGTTTAATAGTAAATAAACTATTTACTATTTAAATAATTTTCCTATTTACTGACTTATAATCTTATATGAGAAGTATCCAAGCTATTGTTTGGGGAAGGGAAAAACAAGGCTTTGTTTTGACCATAATTTGCATGTTAGTATTTTAAATATGGATTCATAGGAGGAATAATGTCTGGAAGGAAACACTTGGATATTTAGCACAGTTTTTGGATTAGGGTAATTGCGATTTCTCTTCTGCTTGTCTGCTTTTTCTATCTTTCTGGGTAAGGAACAAACAGTTGTGTAATTTAAACAAAAAAGGAAAAAATTCCTCCTTGAACCCAGTTTGTTTAGCTCTTTCTGTACCCACCCCTTCGGTTATTTCAACAGTTTCTTTGTTGATTAACCCCTTTCTTTGCACCTGTTCAAAAGGGAAAACTTCCTGCTGCAATTTCCTGAAGTGAAATTCCCCGTAGCTTAGACAATTCTTGATGATGCCCCAAAAGCAATTTATATGCCACCACTGCTGGGAAGGCTTCCTAGATTGCCCCTTCTTCACTTTGTGTTAATGATCCCACAGTTCTATGTCTTTTTTTTTTTATGTGGACCATTTTTAAAGTTCTTATTGAATTTGTTACATTGCTTCTGTTTTATATTTTTTTTCTGGCTGTGAGGTATAGAGTATCTTAGCTCCCTAACTAGGGCTCGAACCTGAACCCCCTGCATTGAAAGGTGAAGTCTTAACCACTGGACTGCCAGAGACATCCCTCTTGTAGTTGCTTTGATATAAAAGTCTCTCAGATTAGAGATTCCTCATTAGCAGGAGCCATCACAAATAGCAATTAAGTTATTAAAAGCATGCTCTGTATCAGGTATCATTCTAAGCTGATTTCAAGGATAACTTCACTTAATCTTCAGAACTTGACCATGAGATAGGGAATGTTGTAGTCCCCAGTTTTCAGATAAGAAGACTAAGGAGCAGGGAGGTGAACCTACTGACCCAAGGTTACGTGAAGTGACTTGCAGAGCACCAGGATTGGAGCTTTGGCTGACCACAGGCTCTTTTTTCTTTCTCTCTTTTTTTGTGTGGCTTCTTTTGTTTCCTATAAATTACTTAACACAGTAGCAAAAGTACCACTGAAGCAGTTAACAAATACATGGAAGTAAAAGTCTCTCAGTTGTGTCTGACTCTGCGACCCCATGGACTATACAGTCCATGGAATTCTCTAGGCCAGAATACTGGAGCGGGTAGCCTTTCCCTTCTCCAGGAGATCTTCCCAACCTGGGGACAGAACCCAGGTCTCCCTCGTTGCAGGGAGATTCTTTACCAGTTGAGCCACAAGGGAAGCCCAAGAATATTGGAGTGGGTAGCCTATCCCTTCTCCAGTGGATCTTCCCGACCCAGGAATCGAACCGGCAACTCCTGCATTGCATTGCAGGCAGATTGTTTACCAACTGAGCTATCAGTGAAGCCCTGAACAAATACATAAGCAGTCATAATTTAATCATGGAAATGATGCTCTTGCAGGGAGAGGTTGGTGCATTTCTAGATTTGCTCCAGGAGAGAGAAGTGAGAAACAGATGTTTTCTGCCTATATCACTGAGGGCTTGTGTGGTGGAGATAACAAACAGATAATGAAAGAGAATTCACTCTGAATCAGGGGTCACTGGCCAAATTCGGCCATCTACCTGCTTTCGAAAATAAAGTTTTATTGGAACATTGCAACACCCATTTATTTACATTGTAAAATAAAATTCACATTTTATGTCAAGATAAGAAAAATTTGAACATAAAAAAGTTTTCTCTGCCCTGTGACCTCTCCTCTCAGCTCTACTGTGCTTTGCTTCTCTACATTATGTGGTGACCAACCTTCTCCATTGGCAGAAATACCTGTTCAACCGTAAAAAGCAACATTCTCCTAGCATCAACAGGACAACACAAAGAGAACATTTCTTCTTGGTCTTAAGAGGCCACGATGATGCTTGGATCTGGATTGTGTAAACTGTCAATAATGTGCCATTTAATGTACAGCCCTCTGTCTCAAAAAACTTACATGACTGTGCCTTGACTTCTAACAGGCAGAACAATTCTTGGAACGTTCTGAGATGCCATTCTTGGGTTACAATCCTCAATTTCACGCAAATAAAATTTTCCATTTCTTTCTTAGATCGATGGGTTAAATGTTCAACGACAACGTATTATGTTGTCTATAGCTATTCTCACATAGCAGTGGCAGAATGGAGACCATCTGGCCCAGAAAGTCTAAAGTATTTACCTTCTGGCTTTTACAGAGGAAGTTTACTAATAACCCTTACTGTAAAAGACCAAGCAAGAGATACTAAGTGTTCTTTAAAACAAATACACACATGCTGTGTATTTGATGGGACACTGATGGTGGAGGACTCTGCCATGAGGGTGCATTACTGTTTGTGCAGTACAGCATTACCTGGAGCTGTCCTTTATCGAGCACTTACCATTCCAAATGCTCAGAGGAAGGAAGAAACGGCAGGAAGGATGGACAGGCCCAGAGAGGTTGAATAGCTTGCTCAGGGTCACACAGCTGCTACAGAATAGAACCTGCACTCAGGCCTATGCCAGACTCAGTCAAAACACTTGCTTTCAGGGAACTTCCCTGGCGGTCCAGCGGTTAAGACTCCATGCTTCCACTGCAGGGGCCGTGGGTTTGACCCCTGGTTGGGGAACTAAGATCCCACATGCCACGCTGCTGCTGCTGCGTCGCTTCAGTCGTGTCCGACTCTGTGACCCCATAGACGGCAGCCCACCAGGCTCCCCCATCCCTGGGATTCTCCAGGCAAGAACACTGGAGTGGGTTGCCATTTCCTTCTCCACACAGGTCATGCGCTGTGGCCAAAAACACAAAGTGAAACAAGCCCATGTGCTTTTATTGCAGTGTCCTGCACACCGACTTTTCTTGTCTGTTTCCGGCTAGACATGAGGTTTGGGGGGCTGGGGACCACATTGCATTTCTTGAGTGCCGCCTCGGTTGTGCCCCCGGAGGGTCACTCTCAGTTAGGGGGGGGTCTGCGGGTCTCTTTGGGCAAACATGTCACACCATCCCCGTAGGATTCTGAAGGCGGGGGCGCCTCGCACTCCAGGTCTCCCAGCTGCCTCCTTCTCAATTTGGAAAAGGAAACCCGAAATGCCTCCCTTCCCCCAGTAACACAGGCCTGTTGATGTGTCCACCCTCCACGTCAGCTCTGTCCTTGGGAACAGAGCTCAGTTTAGCTCCATCATCTGATCATCTTCTTTCTTTAGCACTTTTGTTTTTCCCTTCTCCGTCTGGTACTTTGTGGAGGAGAAATGAGGCGGACAAGCTCTGTAATCAGATACCAGGACATCCTCGGTGACAGCGACAGTTTGTTTTTCTAGCTCTAACTTCTAAAGACCTTCTGCCTTCATTGTCACGGAAGGAGACCTTCTGCCTTCATTGTCACGGAAGGCGGGGGTACTAAGTGGCAGGCTGTCTGTTTTGCTTTAAACCTTAGGCTCCTTGCTTGAAAAAGTTAGGGTCAAATCGCTGGCTGGCTGCACACACTTGGATGATTTTTCCTCCCTGTGTTTATTACCTTGGACACCATCCAATCGGGGCTAGTACATGATGACTCCTGATGGCCACCAGGGGGCGCTGCCTGACAACCATCCTTTAGCTGAGCAGAGAGTGGGGGAGGGGGAAGATCTACATTTAAGGTGCAAACTGGAAGAAGGAAGTTCAGTCTAATCATCTGAACTTTCAAATACGGAAAAAAAGAGAGTCCCGGAGAGGAGAAGGCCCTGACCCATGTACAGGATGGAAGAATGTGGGCTTAATTCTGTGTTATAGACAGAGCATCTGGGCAGGCTGAGAACCAGGGGAACTTTAGTGCCTTGTCCCAGCTGGCCTTGTGTGAGCTACACAGCATCGGAGCAGCTCCTGGTTCCTGCCTGCCTCCAGTCGGCTCAGACGAGGTCTTGCAGTCAGTAACCTTCCTACAGCCCTCTTGTCACCGAAGCTCTCGCCTCCCAGCTCCTTGCCACACTGCAAGACCAATTAAGAGAACGTGATCTGTAAGGGAGGAATGCTGAAGTGTAGTCTCCAAATAACAACTATTGGAGATGCAGCAGGAGCTCGGTAGTCAGTGGCCTCATTCCCTTGGGAGACATCTGGCAAGAGCAGGGGGCCAGACGTGGGGGTAACTCTGGCCGTAAAGGAGCCTCCTGGATGCCAGGAACAGGGTGGCCACGAAGAGAAGCAGCAGGACTTGCTTTGATCAAAATCATCATTTTAGCCTTTGCCACGTGCCCGGCATGGGGATGTAGAGATTAAAAAAACACGCGGGCTACAGTTGGCAAGGGGCTGGGCTCCTGGTTTCCTCTTCTAGCCAGCCTGGCCAGGTTTTGGCACAGTCGGGAACATGTGTGAGTTCTGAGCCTGGGGTGTGAGTTCTGAGCCTGGGATGTGAGTCCTGGCAGGGCCACTGGGCTGTACTAAAGCCAGTTCAGCCCCTTCCCCATCAGAGTCTCTGTCTTTGAAGAAACGGGCATGAAAACACCTGCCCATCAGTGTTGTCGGGAGGAATGGGGTGATGAGGCATGTTTCCTCCCCTGGCAGGGGTTGCCTCCCCCGCCCGAGCAGAACCGCACTTTGATCCTTTTGGCTGCAGTGAATCAGAAATCATATAAGCCAACTGAACGGGATGAACTGAAGGTTTCTCTCTCTGTTCCCCCAAAGGCAGGCTCCTCAGGAGCTGAAAGTTCCTGGGGCCTCAGGGCTGGTGAAGCCCACTTGCCGATGTGCGTGGGCAGCCAGCAGTCATGCCATGACTTCAGACAAGCCCCCGAATTAGCCAGAGCTAATGCCCCATGGATGGAGGGTGGGCAGTCAGCCCGTTTTATTATTTTGGAGCAGAAAAAAGATAACCCATCACAGCCTTCTTTTCATACACTTGAGAGGCTGGAAAAGTTCTCTCATTGTCTTTTACAGAACCACAAGGCTCTTATTTATTCCTCCAAAGTGACCAAGCTTCTAGACTAAAGAAAGGGCTTTTAAGGCAGGGGATCTGTCGATTTCCACAGGGTTCTTCCTCATACTGCTGACTGTCTCCGGGTATGGGGTGGCAGATATTGTGCTTAAGAACAAAGATCATTGTCTGTTAATCCCATTGATGTCATGGTCACCAGATCTCAGGCCCCAGGCAGGAGGTTTTCTTGGGCTCCTCAATGACAGCAGACAAAGGGCAGCTCAAGGTTCTCAAGTGGCACTGTCGACACTTCTGGCTCGATGATTCTTGGTGGTTGAGGCTGTCCCGTGCATTGTAGACTGTTTAGCAGCGTCCCTCCGTGCCCTGAGCTTTGATGCCAGAAGCATCCATCCTCCAACCCCCTCCTCCTTTGTGAAATCCAAAATGCTCCCCAGCGTCCTGAGATGTGCCAGGTGGAGAACCGCTGTCTTGACTTCTCCGAGGTGCTCCAGGCTTCGCCCAGCTGATGACACTCCTGCTCAGATGATGGTGGTGAGGATAAGGATGCCAAGGATGATGACAAGTGAAATATTCTGAGGCCAGATGAAAGCCAGGAAATTTTGTGAAGACTGAGGGTCTATAAAAGCACAGAAAACCGTAATTGAGTTGGACTTGGGCTTATCATGCCCAGAGCATCATTTTCCCAGGGGTCTTTAGTCAAATTTCCAGGAACCAGATGAAAGCCAGGAACCTTGATGTACCACCCTCCCTCCAGCGAGCGCACGCGCACACAGACACAGACACAGACACAGACACACACACGCTCACATTCGCATGCATAATCCTTCCCTCTCTCTCCCCAGGGACCTAGTTAAAACTTCCATCACTTCTGCATACCCTGACTTCTCCGGCCGTGACCACCTGGACCAGCCATGTGGCCTCTCTGTGCCTGTGTCTGTAAAATGTCCGGGACAGGAAGGATGGGCATGAACCCTTCCCTCGAGATTCTGTGTCTCAGGTTTGACCTTCATGCCCAGCCAGTGAGCTGAGAGCAGTGAGCACATCCCTGCTCTCACCCACAGCTGTGCGGTTCAGAAGGCAGCTTCCAGTTGTGATGGTTGTTGTTGCATGGATGCCTGAATCAGCTCAATGACACCTTGTGGGGATCCTTTGAACATAAGCTCATTCCCACCCTTGCCCTCGTCTCTTCTGCCCTCTTCTGACACCCTTCTTGGGGGCTGGCTCCTTCCCACTATGTCCTGCCAGCTCTGGTGTGCTCTCACTGCATGGTGTTCCTCTGATTACTTTCTCCGTCATTACTCGGGAAACACGGCGGGGGCTGGGAGAACCTGGGGGGATGGGCTGGGAGAACCTGGGGGAAGGGGCCGAATGCAGCCCCAGCGAGTTCCAGGGAACTTTCTAGAGGAAGGAACCAGCTACACGGAGTTCAGAGGATGACAGGCTGTGTTTGGGCTTCTTTGCCTACTTCCCGAGTTGATTATTTTGTTTTATTGCCCACCGGTGCCAACTCTCAGATCTGCTCAGGGTGTTGTTGCTTTTTTTTTCTTTCAAATCATTCTAGCTCAAAAAAATTTTTTTTAATATTTACAATATCTTTTGGGGATGTTTTGGGGCAGTATCTTCCTGAACCGTTTTGTGTTGTAAAAGCTGCCTGCAGACTTTCAGTGCCAAAATCAGTCATGCGCACGTTCTTTTTTTGGAAAGAAGGGTGTATATGTATATACAGAAAGTGGCAGGATCTGACCCAGCTTTATCCACTGTCCTTTGATCCCATGACCGGAAGGTGGAAGATGAATTTAAGTTAAGTTCTTCCTAAGCTCTGACCATGGAGAAGGCAATGGCACCCCACTCCAGTACTCTTGCCTGGAAAATCCCATGGATGGAGGAGCCTGGTGGGCTGTAGTCCATGGGGTCACTAAGAGTCGGACACGACTGAGCGACTTCACTTTCACTTTTCATTTTGATGCATTGGAGAAGGAAATGGCAACCCACTCCAGTGTTCTTGCCTGGAGAATCCCAGGGATGGGGGAGCCTGGTGGGCTGCCGTCTATGGGGTTGCATAGAGTCGGACATGACTGAAGCGACTTAGCAGCAGCAGCAGCTAGCTCTGACCATGGGCTTTATTTGGCAAGGTCTTTTATGTTCCTGGGCAATGCCAGTTCTACGAGGAGACACTGGCAAAGGCAAATTATGGCACCAGGGCCGGGCCAGAAAAGGCTGGGCCAGAGTTTAGGTTAGAGGTTTAGTTATGCAGGAAGGGCTTGGTGTCCAGTAGATTTTTTCCAAACATTCATGGTGCCAGTGAATGTGGAAAGGGAGGATTTAAAATGCCCCTCTTGCCCCTGCCTCGATGTCTCTCTCTGCAGAAATGATTGCTGTTCCCCACTGTGTCCAAGGCATTGCTCTATGCTTACAATGTGCTCAACACACAGCATATAAGGAATTTCTGTGACGGCCACCTGTTGTCCTTGTAACAACTCTGTCCAGTTGGGGCTGCCCCGTGAAAAGGGAGGAGATGGGGGTTCAGAAATGTGGATGAATTTAGCTGAGACTGCACAGCATCAGCAAGTCAGGAAGGCAGCCTTGCACTTGGGAGTTTGGAGTGAAACCACTGCTTTAATACCACGCCCCGAGGCCCTGAGGAGAGACAGGAAGGGAGTGGCATCAATTGAGAACCCAAGCGCTACAGAAGTTGCCCGGCCAAGGTCACCTGGACTGGCAGGTCTGCTTAGGCGTGAGTTTTGAGAATCATGAACTCATTGGGTGGCAGTGACCTATGGGCCCAGGTAACGCCAGTGGATGATTTGAAGCTCTGGGAGTAGATTGGAACGGAGCCGCTGACCGAGTTGCACCCGGGCTGGGCCTGGAACAAGTGGTACGTGAAGGGGAGGGAGAGGTGAAGTGACACAGGAGGGGGTGGGTGGGGACGAGGCCCGGGGCCTGAAGGGGAGTCCTGCTCTGTGGTGTCAGGCAGCTGCTGGCCAGAGTTCTCTGGATCTCTTTAGTGGGAGCAGAGTAGTAAGGAAAGTGTTAGTCCCTCAGTCCTGTCCAACTTTTTGCGACCCCATGGACTGTAGCCCACCAGGCTCCTCTGTCCATGGGATTCTCCAGGCAAGGATACTGGAATGGTTTGCCATTTCCTCCTCCAGGAGGAGTACCTGTATCTCTCCCCAAAGGAAGGACGCAGTGAGGCGATGCGTCTCAAGGCTGTGGCCCAGCCCTGGTGCACAGTGTGTGCTCAGTAAATGCATGGCAGATGCTGCTTACACTGTTATTGCTAGTGATCAGGTTCAAACAGAAACAGCTCAGGGGCAGGTAGGCATGGCTGCTGCCTGCAAAAGTTTCTTTAAGTGAAACGTCAGGCGAAGGGGAGACCTGGGGTTTGGTGCAGTGAGAGGGGAATCACAGCTGCCTGCTTCCTGGTGTGCTGAGCTCACATTTCTGCTGACAAGGACCAGTTCTGTAGTCCGAAGGGCACCGTTCCTCAGTGCTAGCAGCCCGGGGAGATCCCAGGAATATGCCAGGGATCTGGGTGGGCTCTGCTCAGGGGGAGGGGAAAAGGAAGGAAATGGGAGAGACTCTTCCACAAATCAGCTGAAATCTCATTAAACGTTGGCCTTGCTGTCACATGGTCCAAATGTCACATGGTTTCAAATGCTGGGCTCCTGCAGCTTTCCTGCTCGCGACTTTGGGAAGTTGGTCCACTTCTCCAGGCGTCAGCGTCCCCTTCTGCACAGAGGGGAAGAGGCTGTGGAGTTGGAAGGGCCACAGGAGCCAGGAGCAATCGATGGTTAGCAAGCTGGAGAGGGCCCAGAGGAGCAGGCAGGGACTGGGGCAAGGGGACCAGCTGCGATACCAGAGATCCAGTTGAGCAGGGACAACGTCAGCGTCGATACTGCTGGGCGTCTGCCCTGCATTTTGCACCTGTGTTGCTGGAATGATGTCTCTCAGGTCAAAGAACATCCCTGGATCCTACAGCCATCAGCTGTTTCTCTCTCCCTGACCCACCAGACTCTTTGCAGATGTGAGCAGAGAGCAAAGTCTCCCCCCACACCCCTCACCTGTTCTGCCCAGCAGAAAAACAACTCAGGTCACAGCACCCCAGGCTGGGACCTGAGACCTTCCTGGAATCTTCCTGGTTTACTTCCTGGGTCACATCACTCAAGCCTCACTTCCTCTCTTTAAAGAAGAGAATCAGAATTCTCACTCTCCTCACCTGCCCGGGTGTCAGTGAGGGTCAAACCAGGTGACATCCAGGAAGGGCTTTGCCAGTCATCTAGTATCTACAGTGGGGAGGGGTACTTTTACTGAGGACCGCTGGGTCTGAAGCACCAGCTTTATCTGGGGCCTTGAGCAAAGAAAAGGTGGAATCTCTCTTGAAGCAAGTTCCCCGGAGCTCTGGTTTGCTTCCCCCAAACAGATGTAGGCAGACACAATACAAATGTCATAGCAAGGCACACAGAAATCTTCGATGGCCCATTCTGGGAAAGCAGAGCCTGGTTAGGAGGTTGTGAAAGTAGGGGGATGATGACATTTTGGTATATAGTTCACTCCTGTATTCAGCTTGAACCGGTGTTAGTCAGTTACCTCACTGTCCCCTGGGGGACATTGAGTGAGTCATTTCATCTGTGAGCCATCATTTCCTGGCCTGAAAATTCAGGTGATAGTTGTCCCTCCTTCTTGGCTTCTTGTGAGGATTGAACAAGATGAAATATGCAAGACCAGTGCCTGGCATGGTGTTCCCATGGAGCCTGATAACTGGTCCTTTGCTGTTACTCTCATTGACCAATAACTGTTGTTACTCTTCGGATTCTCCGATTCTGTTCACTGCTCCTGGGAGTCCTGCAAGAGTTATTTTCCTCCTCTTCTCATTGGCACTCCCCTTTCCCTGCCCTGTTTTCTGTGTGAATTAAGTGCCTGAGGCTCATGGTCCCAATTTATGAAGAAAGGGGTACCCCTGTCTATGCCAACTGGTCCAGGTCTCAAAGAGGCAGAGAAGAGGGGTCTTGGGTTTGCCCCTCCTGTGCCTCTGTCAAGATGGGCCAAATTTGGGATGGTTTCTGCCAGTGCAATGCTTGCATAAAACTTCTCACCTAAGGAAGGAAATGGCTGATGCTAGGTGGAGACAGAGTATCTGCCAAAACATAGGACGAAAGAAGAAAAAGTTGACCAAACTTTCTTTTCAAATGCATTTTTGGGGGAAGGGGAAAGAGCAAAACGAACAAGTTCTGCCTGAACAGACATGATTTCATGTGGCCAGGGCATATTGATAATATCAGGAAGTTTCTTGCTCTGGGTGAAGTATTTGGATTTTTCATGCTCCGCCGGCCCCCCAGGAGACAGGGACCTGGGAGGAAGTTGGACTTTGGGAACATTTCTTATCTCTTTTCTTTTACAGTCAAGAGAATCTATTTATTTAATTAAATTTCCTTTGAGTTTGGTTTTTCCCTTGAGCTAATTTTCTCTTCTGTTTTCTTTCTTTCCCAAGACGTCAGTTAGGGCAGAATTTATCAATAGAAATGACAGTATTAGTAACAATAACAATAAAGATTGTAATAAAATCCAAACAGCATGACATCCTCTGTTATCTTAAGTATGTGGCTGAAGTCACATCGCTCTCTTTAGAGGAATCTGTCATTAACTTGCAGCCTATATACATTTTGTTCTTCCCATGTCCACCTCAAGGGTTTGAAGCTTGGGGTCTGAGTTTTGAGAAAATCTTTTTAATCATCCAGAAAACTTTCAGGAAATGGCATATCCACCCCCTGCCTCCTTTCTTCCTTTCCCCCTCCCTCCATCCTTCATCCCTCCATCCTTCCATCCTTTCCTTCTCTATTGTAGCCTGGCCAGCTATCTTTGGGGGAAAATAGAGGAAGACTTGCTAAGAATGACCTATCTTCTTTATGCCATTTTGAGATATATCAGATAATCTAATCCAGGGGCCAGCAAACTATGGCCAGTAGGTCAAATCTGACCAGCTGTCTGCTTTTTAAAATAAAATTTTATTAGATCACAGCTACATCTATTCATTTGTGGCTGCTTTTGCATCATAATGGCAGAGTTGAGTAGTTGCAGTAGAGGTCATATGGCTCACAAGTTGAGGTATTTTTACTATCTTGTCCTTTACAGAAAACATTTGCCAATCTCTGGTCTAGTCCTTGACTGTACATGAAAATGATTTTTCACTTTTCTTCTGCTGTGTGTGATGTGAACAAGTAAGCTCATTTATTTATTCATTCATCAAGCATTTAGGAAGCACTTTTTTGGCACCAAGCCCCCTGTTAGGCACAAGGGGTGTTTTTTGTCTTCAAGAAAGTATTGAAATATAGTAAGATACGAACAGAGGGCTATGTATGTAGTGGTGTCAGGAAGGAGGAAACAGGCAGTGTTTTGGAGGCTGAGTATAGGAGAAAGCTAGGGAAACCTTCATAGAGGAGGAGATATTTGAGATGGGGATAAAAATGTGAAGTTACCAAACGGTTGGGGGACCATGATCTCCCAGGCGTGGGAACAGCCTGTAGTGAATCACTGGTTGTGATAAAGCATGACCAGCTCAGAGAGTAGGAAGTCAATTTGTAGGACAGTTTGGGTGATGAGAGGAAAAGCTGAAACTAGTAAGACTAGGAGAAGCTATGTGGGAGCACTTTAAGGACAGGAATGGTGACTTCTGTGTCTTTATTCTGTTGTGACTGTCTCCAAGCCACAGCTTTGGAGTGGTGTGGGGTTGACGGGGTCCATAAATCTGAGGTGTATCTCAAGGTCACCGTGTCTTCAGGTGGCTTTGAAGCTGGCTGATCTGGACGCAGGTTGACTTTCCATTTTTATACCCATCTCAAATATCTCCTTTGAAAATACCTGCTTTTGAGGTCAGTGAGAATGTTAGCAGTAGAATTCTCCAAGGCACAGTTCCTATTTTACAGTACAGATGGCAGTTAGGAGGCTGACCAGAGGAGAAGACCCTGAAATCTGGTATATTCCATAAAGTGTCTGAGCATGTCCCAGAGGGACAGCCATGTGGTCTGGATATTGTATTCCCACTAGGGCCTGAGATCAGGGCTGATAAGTTCCAGGCTTCCCAGATGGTGCTAGTGATAAAGAACCTGCCTGCCAATGCACGAGATGTGAGAGACATAGGTTTGAGCCCTGGGTCAGGAAGATTCCCTGGAGGAGGGCATGGCAACCCACTCCAGTATTCTTGCCTGGAGAATCCCGTGGACAGAGGAACCTGGCAGGCTAACAGTCCATAGAGTCACAAAGAATCAGACATGACTGAAGTGACTTTGCATGCACACACGACCTTGAACACTGGCTGCCCCTGTAATTTGGGACAGCCTGGCCACAAAGGCAGGTCCAGGGTTGTACATTTGCTTTATAAAGGGGCTTAGAGACCTGTGCTTCCTTATCTGTGAAATGGGATAATTATAATTCTCACTTCTTAGGATTGTTGTGATAATTTAGTGAGTTATGCTAGAAAGAAATTGTCTTGGACAGTAAGCACTTGACAAAATGATTCAGCAATGAAAGTGTTATCCAGGATAGCATTTTCTAAAGAATGCTGAAGCGTTTTACTTCAAAAAAGTCAAATGTGTTTGTTTCCTGTAAGGCTTCTTGGTGTAGGTAGTAAGTTGCTATGTACTGTGATTTTACTTATAACATCAGGATTCGACCCAAACGTGGCCATGGCTCTCTGTTTTCACTGAGTGTATTTTGAGACAGTGTTGCATGAAGCAGGCTTTGGGGAATTCTGTTTAAGGTAAGGGTGGCGCCTACTGAGCGCTTCTTCTGCATCTGGCACTGTGCTCGGCTCTGGGGACAGAAGAGTGGGCAAGAAATCCTGGCCTCTTGGACTCTGATGGTAGTTCCTAGAGTTCACATGAGAATCCTGAGCTGCTCTGTGCCTCAGTGTTACACTCTGTAAAATGGGAACAATATGAATCTCTGCTGCCTCTTATCTTGCCAGAAGGTTGGAAGGGTGATGAGAAATACTGACTTGGCAGGAGTTAGTAAAACTGAATTAGGGAAGAGTCATACTTAAGCCTAATGTAGGAGCTAATAGCACAGATCTTGCAATCAGTCAGGTTGGAGAACCAGCTCTGCCTAACTGTGGTCTTGACTGTGTGATCTTGTGCAAGGTACTAAACCTCTCTAAACCTGTTGCCTAGTCTACAAAATGAGGAGAGTACTCCTAC
The DNA here is from genome assembly GCF_014754425.2 of Oryx dammah. Classification (NCBI taxonomy): domain Eukaryota; kingdom Metazoa; phylum Chordata; class Mammalia; order Artiodactyla; family Bovidae; genus Oryx; species Oryx dammah. The sequence goes on from NW_024070196.1 coordinate 56,680,708, forward strand.
CTCACAGGATTAATATAAGAATTTAATGAGTTATAAGGCACTTACATGTATAAAGTGCTTTATAACTATTTAATAAAATAATAGTCAATAGCAATGATAGTAATAACAGCCAACACTGGTGGATTGTTTGCTCTGTTCTAGGCACTTTGCATGGATTTGTTTAATTTATTCCTCGCAACAACCTTACCTGGCAACGACTATTATTATCTTCATTTAACAGATGAGAAAACTGAGGTTTACAGTTAAGCCCCTATCAAGAGGACACAATTTGTTAGTGTCAGAGCTGTGTTGACAAATTCCAGTGCCTGAGGTTGTAACCACTGCCCCATCACTCTGTCACTGAGATTCTTGCGGAGCAGACCATGTTACCAGGCAGGGGTCCAGCTTGTGGATGCATGTGGAGAGGAGAGTCCAGCAGAGCTAGGGGGCAGACTGCATTCAGTTTAGCATTTTCAAAGATCAATCAAGCCTTATCTTTCTTCCCTAGACTTTCAGGAACCTGCACGCCTTCTCCTATTTTTCCCTTTCAAAAGGCAGACTTGATTCTCTTCCCTCTCTCTAGCCTTTGTAATGGCCTTTTGAAGTCAGAGGTATAGTTCAGGGCTCCTAAGAACAGATCTGTAAAAGAGGGAACTACTTTTCACAGTATTTAAACAAAAAGTGTAAGGACATGGGAGCCCTAATACTTGAATCAGTTCTGTGTGTATGTGTGTGTGCTCTGTATGTGTTCTTGCCAGATGCTAATACCTGCCTCTGCTGATGTCAGGCAGGGCTTCCCAGAGGTCACCCTTCAGACTTCATTTGTCTCCTGCTTGTCATCTTCTGAGTATTTCGAGAGTGGGGGGCTTGACCCCCTCCGTAACAAGCAGTGTATTTTAAGAGTGTTTTTTTGTTGTTTGTTTGCCTATCCCAGTGTTTTTTTTCTCCTTGTCTTTAAAAATCTTCCTTTTTCCTCCTTCCCTGTGCCCCACAGTCTGACCCTGCCTTGCTTATCTAAGACAATAAAACAGGAACAAGCTAACGTTAACCCTGGGGACAGGCTGAGGCTGCAGAGCAGAATTGCCATGGCCTTTATGAAAAGAGAATTTAAGTTCCTTAGCAGCTGGGAGGGTTGAGTGTCTTCTCTGCAACCACTCTGGGCTTTGTCAGCTGGTGACTGAGTGGAGGCTGAGTGAGACTTCTTTAAGCAGGGTTAAGTTGTCCTGAGTGTGGGTCAGAAGGGAGTGGGTACATTCATTCACTCTCATTCATTCATCCAATTTTTCTTCCTTCCTTTTCTTTTACCCTCTTCTCTTTCTGTCCTTCTATCCTTTGTTCCATCAATTGGTCCATCCATATATCCACCCACCCATCCATCCATATACCGTTCATCCATCTATCTGTCTGCTCATTCACTCACTCACTTACCTTCATGCCAGCTCATACATCCACCTGGCCACCCAGCCGTCCATCCACTCACTCATTCATCTGTTCATCCACCTATCCATCTTCCATCCACCCACTCATCTGTCCATCTACCCACCTATCACATTTACTCACCCATCTATCTATTCATCCATCCATCCATCCATCTATTTGATAGGTACCAAGTCCCTTCTATGCACCAGATACTCTGCTGAGTGCTGCAGATTTAGGAATGATGAACAAGGCCCCTCCCCTTGTGGAGGACAGAACCAGCTAATGAGGGAGACAGACAATAGACCATTAAACAAGGAAATGAGTTAATTTGAGAATCTGATAAACACTGTGAAGAAAGTTAAGTGAGAGAACCATGTTAGTTAGAAGAGTCAGTGAAGGTTTCTCTGAGGAACATTTGAACAGAAGCCTGAAGAATGTGAAGGGGAGAGAAAGTGGCAGAAAGAGTTCTCTAGACACAGGGAATGGTTGTACAGTGAAGGAAAGTACTTCCAGCTTAAGGAAGCGAGAGTCCTCTGTGGCTGGAGCCACTGCAGCCATGCCCCCATGAAGGTGCCCGTCCATCCATGCCCCTGTCCATTCACCCATGCACATCCATGCATCCCTGGATACATCTGTGTGTCTATCTGGGTATATCTGTCTATACGCACTCATCATCCCTGTTCACAGCTGTCCTGCACCCAGGCACACATTCATACACCCATACGTCCATCCCAGAGAAGGTACCCACTCGCTCTTCTGTGCAGCCATTCATCCATGCCCTAATCCACTAACTCGTTCATCCATCTGTGCATCCATCAATTATCCACGTGCACATCCATCCACACACCCACTCTTCCATGTACCCATCCATCCCTCTAGCCATCCATCTAACAAACTTTAGCTGACAACTTACATCAGACACATCTCTTTTTTTTTTTTAAATTGAAGGATAGTTGCTTTACAGAATTTTGTTGTTTTCTGTCAAACCTCAACATGAATCAGCCATCAGTTCAGTTCAGTCGCTCAGTCGTGTCCGACTCTTTGCGACCCCATAAATCGCAGCACTCCAGGCCTCCCTGTCCATCACCAACTCCCGGAGTTCACTCAGACTCACGTCCATCGAGTCAGTGATGCCATCCAGCCATCTCATCCTCTGTCGTCCCCTTCTCCTCCTGCCCCCAATCCCTCCCAGCATCAGAGTCTTTTTCCAATGAGTCAACTCTTTGCATGAGGTGGCCAGAGTACTGGAGTTTCAGCTTTAGCATCATTCCTTCCAAAGAAATCCCAGGGCTGATCTTCAGAATGGAATGGTTGGATCTCCTTGCAGTCCAAGGGACTCTCAAGAGTCTTATAGGTATACATATATCCCCTCCCTTTTGAACCTCCCTCCCATTTCCCACCCCATCCCACCCCTCTAGATTGATATAGAGCCCCTGATTGAGTTTCCCGAGCCATGCAGCAACTTCCCATTGGCTATCTGTTTTACATATGGTAATGTAAGTTTCCATGTTATTCTTTCCATACATCCCACCCTCTCCTCCCCTCTCCCCATGTCCATAAGCCTATTCTCTATGTCTATTTCTCCATTGCTACCCTGTGCATAAATTCTTCAGTACCATTTTTCCAGATTTCGTCTATATGTGTTAGAATACGATATTTCTCTTTCTCTTTCTGACTCACTTCACTCTGTATTATAGGTTCTAGGTTCATCTACCTCATCAGAACTGACTCAAATGTATTCTTTTTTATGGCTGAGTAGTATTCCATTGTGTATATGTACCGCAACTGCTTTATCCACTCATCTGTTAATAGACATCTAGGTTGCTTCCATGTTCTAGCTATTGTAAATATGCTGCAATGAACAATGGGATACATGTGTCAGACACATCTCTCTTATCTGACTTAATCTCTCAGGAGCAGATACAGCCATTGGCCACACCTTCCTTTTGGAAACATTCTCTTCTCTTGGCTTCCAAGAAGGCACACTCTCCCAGTTTACTCCTACTTTTCCGGCTCCTACATGCCTAAAACAGAATGTGCTTATCTTTCTCTCAAATTGCCCTTCCAGTAATTTTTTTCTTCTTAGTTAAGTGGCAGCACCAACTCACTATTTAAGCTGGGAACTTGGGAATCATCTGCATTTCAGCCCTACCCTCCCTCTTCACATGCTGTACCTCCCCAGGTTATGTTAATTCTGTCTCCAACATGTATCTCAAGTATGCTCACTTCTCACCACTACAGCTTTAATCTTCTGCCTGGATGACTGCAGCAGCCTCCTACCTGGTTTCCAGGCTTTTGTACTTGTTCCTCTCCACTGCCTTCTCTACTTAGAGTCAGATTAATCTCTTATAATCCCAAGTAAAATCATGTGATTCCCCTGATTAAATTTATATGGACACATGAAAAATACATTAGGAAGGGAAGTTCGATAAAAGTAATTCAGACAATAACTGTATTTACCATGGATTAATTACTCTGTGCCAGGCAGTGTGCTAAATGCTTTATATGCATTATCTCACTTAGTTCTCCCAACAGCATGGTGAGGTAGGGTCTATTAGTGTCCCCATTTTACAGATGGAGAGACTGAAACACAGAAAGGTGGAGTCACTTGTCTAAGCACTTACAGATCAGAGACAGAGATGGGATTGGGACCTAGAGCTATGAGAGTCTCAAGTTCTTGCCTCTTAACCTCAGCCCTGCAGGGCTTTGACATAGTGAAAGCTCCATAATCTATCTACAGACTTGGAGAAGGGTGACGTCAGCTCTTCTGGTGGTCTTGGCTAAGCACGTTGAGTGTTCTTTTGCTTTGAGGAGAGAGGTAGACCAGATGAACCCCATTTGGGATTCTAGAACTAGCGCTCCTTGATAGGCCCTAAGTGACAGGGGCAACTAGATGTTTTTTCTTTACACCCTGCTGCCAAGTTCTGTTGCAAATGTGAGGCCAGTCTGCCGCTGCTGAACGTCTGGGCTCAGGGCAGAGGTGCAGGTGTTTGCCTTTGGTGTTGGGTGGTCCTGGGTAAGAATGTGACCTTGCCGATGCCCCGAGTCTTTCCACTTCTTCCTATTCCTCCTTCCCCTTGGGATCTGGATCCAGAGTCTGGTTTTCAAATTGCAAGATAACGATCTGATTTAGTGATTTATCCGATTAGGCTTAAATGTATTTATTACATGCTTAAACATATTCCAGCGAGCTCTGAAAACGAACTGCAGGACTGTCCTGGGATGAATTTCCGGGACCCGTTGGAGTGAGTTCAAGAAAAGCATAATCTACTTAGAGGAAGACAGAACCAGGCCCTAATCCAATCAGCATCTGCGTTAGGGAGTACATCCCCCACCCCCTGCCCACAACATCAGAGCCCCCAGACCTGGGTCTGGAGGTTAAAAGGAAAGTCTGATTCAAAGAAGCCAAGGTCATCTCGACATCAACACTCCTCTGGCTTCTCCTTCCCCACAGAAGTGGTGTGGGGAGATCACCTTTGTACCCTTTACTTATTGTTCTAAAGTGATATTTATTTTTCTTTTTGATGCTAAAATCATTTTCATTTCTAAAATTCTGGAAAATAAAGAGAATAGAAAAAGCAAACCCATATCATTTATCCTCTTGCTCATAGTCACATTTTATGGTGGGTCCTTTCAATATTTAAAATGCTTTCAAAATTGCCCAAGTAACACAGTGTATATGTGTGTGTGTATGCGTGCGTGCGCACACGTGCACGTTCATGTTCAGTCACTTAGTCTTGTCCGACTTTGCAAGTGTCCCCATGGACTGTAGCCTGCCAGGCTCCTCTGTCCATGAGATTTTCCAGGCAAGAACACTGGGGTGGGTTGCCATTTCCTCCTCCAGGGGATCTTCCCCACTCAGGTATCGAACCCATGTCTCTTGTGTCTTCTGGATTGAAAGGCAGATTCTTTACCACTGCACCACCTGGGAAGCCTAAATAACCCAGGATTGCATTTAAATTATAATTCCTTGGCCTTTTTTCTACACATTTTTAGCAAAATTACAACAGTACCAAGTTGTGTAAATTGTCTTATGCCCTTTTTCCTTCACTCAGTTTTTTTGGGGGGCTATGTCATTAACTTTTGAAACCATCACACCTAGTAGCTACACCTTATTGCTTCCTGGTGAATTTGCATGCCCACTGTTTTCTGGTTATCTTGTAATTTCCTTTCTAATTATTATTAGCACTAGTGACCTGAACATCTTTGTATCATCTGGTCTTGGTAGCATCTACTCTCACTCTATTTCTTTTAAAGATGGTATATTTTTTAAGAGATTCATTGAGTTATAATCAGCATATAATAAACTGCACAGATCCAAGTATACAATTTGATGAGTTTTGACATATGTATACTCATTGGAAAAGACCCGGATGCTGGGAAATATTGAAGGCAAAGGGAGAAGACGGTGGCAGAGGATGAGATGGTTAGATAGCATCATGGGTTCAATGGACATGAATCCGAGCAAACTCCAGGAGATGGTGAAAGACGAGGAAGCCTGGAGTGCTGCAGTCCACGGGGTTGCAGAATTAGACACGACTTAGTGACCAAACAGTACACACGCAAAACAGACATCACGAGTCAAGACAGGGAATGTGTCTGTCACCCCCGACCTGTCCTTGAGTGACTTTGTTTTCCTTGCCCTTTGCAGTGACCTCACATGTCTAGGATGCTCTTAGCAACTTTGGATCCCCTTCTGGGTCCCAGGGCACAGCTTAGGACATGCCCTGCATGTAGAAGATGGATACCACAGTTCACCAAATGAAAGAATGCAACTTCACACACATCTGCCTTGAATGCCTTCAGTGACAGAGAGCTCACTACCCCCAAAGTCAGCCTCCTTTCATGGCTGACTGTTGTGCATGCTTCTCCCTTGACCAGTCTCTCAAGTGGGCCTCCTGACTCAGTGTACACTCTATGGTTTTAATTCTGCCCTCTGATCTTTTCAGGAGACATTCCTTCTCTCCCTACTGACTGAAGCTTCTTTCCCTGTTCATTCATTCCCCACCCCGGGGCTTGACGTTAAATATTTTGACCACAGCTGTGACTGTGACATACATTTTGATCTCCTCAGACTCATGATTAGGTGAGGGAGATAGATAGTCAACAACCAAGTATGTAAATACAGCTTAACCCTGGGATGAACCTCACGCTGAAGGAGAGGGTAAGGAGCTATGAGAGCTTATCACAGGGTGCTGACCTGTTTTGGGGGGCGGGGAATGCCACAGTCAGGGAAGCCTCCTATAGAAAGTGGCATTTAATGTGCTTTTTGTTTGTTGGGAGGTAGCATCTTATGCTTCTTCTTTTCAGTTTTCTCTTCTCTGGACCAAACATTTTCAGTTCATCCAGCTGTTTCTCATTGGGCAGGACTTTCAGACATCTCCATCCCCCTCTGTTTTTTGTCATCCTTGCATCCCGTGACAGAAGGACACCAGGAGCTCTGTCTTGAGGACATTACCTGCCTAATCACCCAGTCAATGACTGCATTCACGTTCCTCCCCCAGACACAGGAAGTGTTCAGCAGGATCAAAGGCTGACTGAGAAGCAACAATAACCACAGTCAGACACCGACACCCACGAACACCTATCAGATGCTCCTCTTACCTGTGCTAAGCCCCTTCCGGGGAACTCACCTTGCGGCTCCCATGACAATATAAACTCACTAGTAAGAGCCAACCCTTTATAGCACATGGTGGGGTGAAGCCTCCGCTGTGAGCAGTTTATGCCTCGTCACTCACTTCATCCTCATAGACACCTGCCAAGGTAGGTATTTGGACTATTCCCACTTCACAGGTGAGGATGGTGGGGCCAAGAGAGAGGTTAAGCAATTTGCCCCAGACCATCCAGCCAGGATCAAATCCCCAGAGTCAGTGGCTGGAGCCAGCAAGCATTCTATAACCTGTTACGGCTCCTGTTTTCCAAGTGAGGATATTAAAGGTTTGGGGTGGGGAAGAGGTTGGGAATCTCCCCAAGGCCAAATGGTGACCCTGGGATTTGGCCCCAGTGGTATGACTCCAGAGGTTGTCCTCAAACCCCGCCCTGTTCCATCTCCTCTTTGGAGGAGCATCTTGAGGAGAGGAGGTTGTGGGTGTGAGGCCCAGGTTCTGCAGAGAGAAGTAGTCTTTCTTTCTCACTGTCCCAGCCCCTGGGGTCTAATCCAGGTGTTCTGGGAGCACAGTGTTGGCCTGCAAAGATGAGGCATTGGAGAGGACCCTTCATAGCGCGAGCCAGAGCTTGGATCCTGGAAGCAGGGTGTCCTTTTCTCTAAAACGTGGCAGGCTTGCTGTGGGAAGGTAGCTCGTTTAGGGCTGAAACACGTATCCCCTTTTCTTTAATTATTGAGTCATTAATTAGAGCCATCTAATTTCCTCTGCCATTTCCAGTTGGGGATGCGGGGAGGGTGGCAGAGGGAGGGAGAGATCAGATCATTGTCTCTTCTGCCACACTCCGAATCTAATGAAGTTTTGCTTGAACAGCTTAGAAATTCAGATGTGATCCGACAGTAGGTCTTAAGGGACTTCTGTGTCAGCAAACTTTCTCTTCCAGAGGAAAAGAGGCTGTCACGGAGAGGCTCTGACAGCCTCGAAATGGCTTATCAAAACTTGCACGAATTAGGAGTTGGTTAAAAGCTGAGTTCTGGGACTGCCGGCGACATTTGTCAAGAGGGCATTCTCCCTCGTGGACTGGCCACTCCAGACAGAAGCATACCCGTCTGGTCTGGTAGCTTCTTTGTGCTCTGTGTATGATGGTTTCAGAGTGTAGACTACAGGACCCGCCAGCACAACCCTCCCTGGGTTGGAATTTCTGCTCTGTCCTTATGAGCTGATGAACATCCAGCAAACTCACTTTACTTCTTTAGCTTTGTTGCCTTCTCTGCCAAGTGGGTAGTCATTCCTATGTGACAGATTGTTGTATGAATTAGCTAAAATTGCATGAAGCCCTCAGCTCAGTGCCTGCTGCCCAGTGAACACCAAGGTTGGGCCAGTTTCTGTGCTGGTCATCGAGGACATAAGGATGATCATGACCTAGACCTTAACCTTCAAGGAACTCACGGGTTGCTAAGGGAGACAGAGATATAAGCTAATAAATATAGTAAAGAGTCACACCAGCTATGCTCCAGGACTCTCGCCTTCAACCATCATGACTTTCCAGTTGTTCCATGATGGCCAAGAAAAGACAAAGCCCCTTCACAGACATTTGTGAAATGTCACAGTTACCGCTGCAATGTAACAAACCACCCTAAACTTAATGATGTTAAATAGCAACCATTTTATGATGCTCATGGATTTCTAGGGTCAGGAACTGGGACAGGGTACAGTGAGGATGACTTATGTCTGCTTCATGATGGCTGGGGGCTGAAATCATCTAAAAACTGACCCCCACTTACATGTCTGGAAGTTGAAGCCAGCTATTGGCCAGAACCTCACCTGGGGTCCTCAATGAAACTCCTACACTTGACCTTGCCCCGTGGCTGCTTGGGTATCCTCACAATATGCCGCAAATGCAGTTTAAAGTTTCCTCATAGCCACATTGGAAAAGAAACAGGTAGCATTAATTTTTGCCAGGTTTACTGACATATAATTAGCATATAACTTTGGATAAGTTTAAGGTGTATGATATGATGATGAGATATCATGTATGGTAATCAATGATTACCACAACGAGGTTAGTTAACAGACATGTCCTCCACCTCATGTAATTACCTTTTTGTTATAGCTGTTGTCATGGGAAAATATTATAGCTCTAGCTCTTGTACCAGCTTTTACGGATACAGTGTGTGATGAGTGATGTGTGCGCACACTCGGTCGTGTCTGACTCTTTCCGACCCCACGGACTATAGCCCTCCAGGCTCCTCTCCCATGGGATTTTCCAAGCAAGAACACTGGAGTGGGTTGCCATTTCCACCTCCAGGGGATCTTCCCAACTCAGAAATCAAACCCACATCTATTGTGTCTCTTGCATTGGCAGGCACATTCTTTACCAACTGTGTGGCCCGGGAAGCCCCTTATGGATACAATATAGTATTCTTAGCTACAGCCACCACACTGTACCTTAGATCCCTGAAACTTATTCATCTTTGTACCCTTTGTACCAAAGTTTGTACCCTTTGACTAGCATCTCCCCATCCCTCCCACCTCCAGCCTCTGGCAACCATTATTCTGTTCTCTTTCTCTAGTTCAGTGTTTTTAAATTAAATGAGATCACAGAGTATTTGTTTTTCTCCAACATATTTCACTTAGCATAATGGCCTTAAGATCTATCATTATTATCACAAAAGGCAAGATTTCCTCCCTTTTATGGCTGAATAATATTCCTCTCTGTGTGTATGTGTGTGTGTACATACACATACTGGATTGTACAAGTTTCTTATAAATTTTGGTTATTAACTCCTTATTAGATTTATGGTTTGCAACATATAGACTGGTTTATTTTCTCCCAGTCTTTATATTGTCTTTTCATTTTGTTGATTGCTTCTTTTGTTGTGTAGAAGTTTTTTAGTTTGATGTAGTCCCATTTGTTTATTTTTGCTCTTGTTTCTTGTGCTTTTGATGTCATATCCAGAAAATCCGTTGCCAAGACCAATGTCAAGGAGCTTTCTCTTCATGTTTTCTTCTAGGGATTTTATGGTTACAGGTTTTGCATTTAAGTCTATTCCATTTAGAATTAATTTTTTCTGAGTGTGTAAGACAGGAGTCCAGTTTCATTCTTCTACATGTGGATAATCAGTATTCTTGAAGAAACTGTTTTACCCATTGAGTGATCTCGACTCTATTGTCAAGTATTAATTGACAATATGTGGGTCTATTTTTGGGTTCTCAATTCTGTTCTATTTGTCTGTGTGTCTGTTTTTGTGTCAGTACCAAATTGTTTTGATGACTATAGCTTTGTAATATGGTTTGAAATCAATAAGCATGATGCTTCCAGTCTTTCTCAAAATTGCTTTGGCTCTTTGGGGTCTTTTGTAGTTCCATACAAAATTTAGAATTTTTTTCTATTCCTGTGAAAAATGATATTGGAATTTTGATAGGGATTGCATTGAATCTGTAGGCAGGGAACTAATTTTAGTGTGTTTTATTTAACTCTGCATATCCAAGATAAAAGTATGGCAATATGTCATCAAAATAAAAAATTATTGAGACATTTTACATAAAAAAAATATATAATGCTAAGTCTTTGAAACCTGCTGTTTATTTTACACTTAGAGCCCATCTCAGTTCAACAGCCACACTTCAAGGGCTTACTGGACTGGGCAGCTCCAGAACTCTCCAAGGTGGGTGGTTTGTGAACAAGAAACATCTGCATTGGACTTTAGTCCAGTGTATTCCAAGCAGAATTTTGCTTCTCCCAGAACCCAAGCTCAGGGAGCTGACTCCCAGCGGGGACTTTCACCAGGCATGTTCAGCTGGCTTGTTGGATAAGGAAGCCAGTATCAGTTCAGTTCAGTTTAGTCGCTCAGTTGTGTCCGACTCTGCGACCCCATGGACTGCAGCATGCAGGCCTCCCTGTCCATCAACAACTCCCAGAGCTTGCTCAGACTCATGTCCATCCAGTCAGAGATGCCATCCAACATCTGATCTTCTGTCATCCCCTTCTCCCCCTGCCTTCAATATTTCCCAGCATCAGAGTCTTTCCCAGTGAGTCAGTTCTTCACATCAGATGGCCAAAGTATTGGAGTTTCAACTTCAGCATCAGTCCTTCCAATGGATATTCAGGACTGATTTCCTTTACAATCAACTGGTTGGATCTTCTTGCAGTCCAAGGGACTCTCAAGAGTCTTCTCCAACACCACAGTTCAAAAGCATCAATTCTTCAGTGCTCAGCTTTCTTTATAGTCCAACTCTCACATCCATACATGACTACTGGAAAAACCATAGCTTTGACTAGATGGACCTTTGTTGGCAAAGTAAAGTCCCTGCTTTTTAATATGCTATCTAGGTTGGTCAAAACTTTTCTTCCAAGGAGCAAGCATCTTTTCATTTCATGGCTGCAGTCACCATCTGCAGTGATTTTGGAGCCCCCTAAAATAAAGTCTCTCACTGTTTCCATTGTTTCCCTGTCTATCTGCCATGAAGTGATGGGACCAGATGCCATGATCTTCGTTTTCTGAATGTTGAGCTTTAAGCCAACTGTCTCACTTTCCTCTTTCACTTTTATTTGAGGCTCTTTAGTTCTTCTTCACTTTCTGCCATAAGGGTGGTGTCATCTGCATTTCTGAGGTTATTGATATTTTTCCCGGCAATGTTGATTCTAGCTTGTACTTCATCCAGCCTGGCATTTCCCGTGATGTACTCTGCATATAAGTTAAATAAGTGGAGTGACAATATGGAGGCTTGACATACTCCTTTCCTGATTTGGAACCAGTCTATTGTTCCATGTCCAGTTCTAACTATTGCTTCTTGACCTGCATATAGATTTCTCAGGAGGCAGGTAAGGTGATCTGGTATTCCCATCTCTTTCAGAATTTTCCATGGTTGGTTTTGATCCACACAGTCAAAGGCTTTGGCATAATCAACAAAGCAGAAGTAGATGTTTTTCTGGAGCTTTCTTGCTTTTTCAGTGATCCAACAGATGCTGACAATTTGATCTCTGGTTCCTCAACCTTTTCTAAATCCAGCTTGAACACCTGGAAATTCATAGTTCATGTACTGTTGAAGCCTGGATTGGATAATTTTTAGCATTACTTTGCTAGTATGTGAGATGAGTGCAACTGTGTGGTAGTTTGACCATTCTTTGGATTGCCTTTCTTTGGGATTGGAATGAAAACTGACCATTTCCAGTCCTGTGGTCACTGCTGAGTCTTCCAAATTTGGTGGAATATTGAGTGCAACACTTTTACACCATCATCTTTTAGGATTTGAAATAACTCAACTGGAATTCTGTCACCTCCACTAGCTTTGTTTGTAGTGATGCTTCCTAGGGTGGACTTTACTTCTCATTCCAGGATGTCTGGCTCTAGATGAGTGATCACACCATCATGGTTATCTGGGTCATTAAGATCTTTTTTGTATAGTTCTTCTCTGTATTCTTGCCACCTCTTCTTAATATCTGCTGCTTCTGTTAGGTGCATACCATTTCTGTCCTTTATTGTGCCCATCTTTGCATGAAATGTTGTATCTCTAATTATCTTGAAGAGGTTTCTAGTCTTTCCTATTCTATTGTTTTCCTCTATTTCGTTGGATTGATCACTGAGGAAGGCTTTCTTATCTCTCCTTGCTATTCTTTGAAACTGTGCATTCAAATGAGTGTATCTTTCCTTTTCTTCTTTGCCTTTAGCTTCTCTTCTTTTCTCAGCTATTTGTAAGGCCTCCTCAGACAACCATTTTGCCTTTTTGCATTTCTTTTTCTTGGGAATGGAAACCCACATAATCGTGTCCTTTCCCAGGCTCCAGGCAGGGCTGTGAATCTCCAGACACTGCCAGGAGATGCTCTGGCTGCCTGTGGTGTCTCCAGATGCTGAGCAGGCAGATCCACAAAGACCTCAACCCAATTTAGGACTCGCCCTCTCCGTAGCTACCAAAACTTAACAACTAGGTAGTGACAACACCAGCAACCAGAACCAGCGCTTGCCAACATCTTCACCAGGCTCCAGGCACCACATTAGCCCCATCACACCCCTTATCTCACAACCACCCTGTGATGTGGATACTTTTGATGTGCCTATTTGAGAGAGGGGACACTGGGGCAAAAAGAGGGTAAAGTAACTGGCCAAGGTCTTAATGTGAAGCAGTACATCTAAACTCGAGTGTGCGTCAGAATCCCCCAGAGAGTTTATAACACCACAGATTGCTGGTCTCTGCTCTCAGAATTTCTGACTCTGTGAGTCTGGGGTGGGGCCTGGGAATGTGTGTTTTAAAAAGTTTATCTATTTTTGGCTCTGCTGGGTCTTTCTGCTATGCACAGGCTTTCTCTAGTTGGGGCGAGTGGGGGCTCCTCTGGTTGCAGTTTGCAGGCTGACTTCGGTAGCTGCGGCCCATGCGCTCAGTAGCAGTGGCTCCTGGGCTCTGGAGCACAGTCTCAGTAGCTGTGGTGCACGGGCTTAGTTGTCCTGCAGCATGTGGGGTCTTCCCGGGCCAGGGATCAAACCCATGTCACCTGCATTGGCAGGCAGACTCGTTCCCACTGAGCCACTCAGAATGCCCAGGAGTGTGCACTTTAAACAAGTTCCCGGGTGATGTTGATGCTGCTGGTCTGGGGGCCACAGTTTGAACAGCACTGTGCTGAAGTCAACCCTTCCTCCAAGTCGCTTCCCTTGCAGAAGGGTGAAGGCACTGAAGGTGTATGTCCTGAAGCAGAAGCCAGGAGGGGCACAGCCACACCTGGGTGACACATGTGAAGAGGGCTGTCAGAGGGCACCGGGGTCTGTGCTGCCTGAGTATAGAGCACAGAGCAGGGCCAGGAAGACAGAATGCACCTTGACGGGACCTGGGCTCCAGAAAAGAAAGAGCTTTCTATTAGCCAGACCTGCCCTCCCTCCTTGTAAGAGGGTTTGAGCTGAGACCTCACATTGGTCAAAAAGCAGGAGAAAAATCCTTTCTTTGTTTGCTACTTTCTTAAAAAAAAATCATAGCACATTTTAATTTGGATTTAATTTTATTTTGTTTCACAACATCATTGTTATTTATTCATTTATTTTTAGCTTTGTTCTGCTAAGCTCATTAACTCTGGCTTTTTTTTTTTTCCATTTCTCTTTTCTCAAAGCAACCAAAAATAATACCCACAAAACAAAATAAACACAAAACAACGACTAAGTCCAGGATGGCTAGACGTGGTTTAACCATCTTCATATTGCAGTAGCTGTCTGTCATTCCTCCTGTATATTAGCTGGCTAAGACATCATGGTTTAATTGCCAGTCAGGTATCATCTTTAAAATTGGGAAAGGATTTATTTAATATTAAACTGGGGTTTGGGCTTCCCTGGTGGCTCTGCTGGTAAAAAAAATCTTCCTGCAATGTGGGAGACCTGTGTTTGATCCCTGGGTTGGGAAGAACTCGTGGAAAGGCTGCCCACTCTAGTATTCTGGCCTGGAGAATTCCATGAATTGTAAAGTCCATTTGGTCTCAAAGAGTCGGACACAACTGAGTGCTTTCACTTTCACTTTCAAGCTGGGTTTCGATAGAGATACTGTAGAGTCAGGATTAATGGAGTGATAGCTCATGAATATTGTGGACTCTGTTGTTTGACCTAAAAAACCAGATTGGTTTGTGAGGTTCCATTGGCCAGAAGCTCACTGGTTGGTCTGTCCTTAAGGAGCCGATGCTTCATCAAAATTTCCAGGGAAAAGAAACCTCAAGTATAAACAAACCCCTAAAGTAATGTATTAGTTAATATAATGCTGGCTATTATAGAAGTCTCAGCAGCTAAATATAGTAGAAATGTTTATTTCTAACTCAGTTATAGTTTAAATGGATGTTTTTGATGGGAGGCCAGGCAGGGGCTCTGTTTATTCGGTAACCCAAGGCCCAGTCTTCACCATCTTCAACACGGAGCGACCGAGGTTGTCCTGCATATTGATTGACAATCAGAAGGTGGATGGTGGAGGGCAGGGGTTGGGGGAGGACTGAGCAGGTGTTTTTTTTGTTTGTTTTTTGTTTTTTTTTTAAAACACACCTTTCTCTGTGGTCTGCCTTGCTTCCATCCATGTTCCGCTGGCCAGAACTCTTAACTACAAAGGAGGCTGGGAATTGTCCAGATGTGGGCCCAGTAGGAGAGGGAGGTGCTTTCTGTGTTCAGTCAGCCAGGGTGGGGATGAGCAGGGGATTTGGGAGGCCCAGTAAGGAGTTCACCAGGACTGGAATGGGTGGGAGAGGGGAGCGTGTAGGGGCTGAGGTTGAAGGGATAGTCATGGCTTCAGTCTGAGGTAGACAGACAGTGTTTTCCTAGGAACACTGGCCAGTGAGAAGTAGCAGGCAGTGGGCCCCGGGCTAAGCCTCTCTCCATGAAAATATCATTTAGTCCTCACACCAACTCTCTGAGATTGTTACTCTTATCATTCCCCTGTGAGAAATGATAAGATGATAAACCTCTGAGGTTTAGAGAGATGAAATAACTTCCCATAGTCCCATATAATAGCTAATAAAGGTTGGAGCTGGGATTTAATCGCAGATACCTAGAAGCCATGGTAGAGACCCTAGGCCAGTGTTTCCCAAACTTTTGTTGCGTCAAAGTCATCTGGAAGGCTTGCTGGGTCCCGCCTTTCTAGTCGTGCTTAGACTGACATGTGGGGTCCTTGAAGAGCACTGTATGTGTAATATCAACTCACTGTAACCCACCCGGTGTTTTCCAGGAAGCTTCTCAGGGATTCATTCAGTGGGGATCAGTGGGGACAGGGGAGCAAACAGAGAGATTCCTTTCCCAACGGAGTTTACAATTCAGCTGAGAATCCAGGACATAAAACAGAAAATATTAACAACCCAAGAGTTCATGAGATTTCTAACATCATGATCTGGGAGCTGGCACAGGCAGAGCACAGCTGATTTCCTCCTGCATGATACCGACCATAAATATTATAGGAGCTGAAAGAGGAAGATGTCTCCGCTGATTGGAGGGGCCCAGAAAGGTTTGTTGAAATCTTTCAGGCAGGCACTGAAAGAGTAGATTCAGGTGTTGTTATTTTTGTTCATTTATTTACTTACTATGTCTCTACCTACCTGAATAGAAGCTCCTTGGGTGCAAGGATCACAACTCTTCTTGCTTCCACATCCCTAGTACCTCAAATTGTGCCCTACACATAGGAGGTTCTCAATAAACATTTGGAAAACAATGGATTCAATTTGTGAATCCTTTAGGGACTTTTAAGATGCCTTTACAAGCAAGGGTCCACTCATGCAGAGGAATATTTCTGTGATCGGATGCATTAAATGAAATGACCATAGTTTCCCTTCTTGCAGGACTTCTCAGGACCATTGATTTACAAACTTGCTTAGAGAATCTTCAAAATGGGGAGCTGACAATCAGTGATACCCAAACTTAGAGCATCTGGTCTCTCTTTTCCAGAGCCCCTGACAACCTGCTGTGAAGCAGTATTATTGTGGGAGTACAGCCTGGGGGATATTCTCGAGAGTGATGGTGGTTTTCTTCTGCATCTTCTCTGCCTCTCTCCCTTCCCACTTTCAAGCCCTGCGTGGTTTCCAGGTGGTTGGGGGCGAGGGGCACACTCTAATGTGCACATAAGTCATCTGGGGATGTATCACAGTGACGATCTGGGCTCAGCGGGTCTGGGATAGTGTAAGAATCTACATTTTCCAACCAGCTCTTGAGTGATGCTGATGCTGCTGGTCCAGGGACCAAATTCAGCCAGGGTATAAAATGCAAATAAATCAACGTGTGAAAATTCAGGTCCGGAGACTTTTTTAAAAGGATTATTTTTGTTGATTTATTTTTGTCTGTCCCCATTTGTAGAACAGGGACAATTGAAGCACTTGCTTCAGAGAACAGGTGTGAGGACCAAAATGACCAGAGCATGTAAGACAGAGTTCCATAGTCGCTCTCTGGTGCTATATGCTTTTTGAAAAAAAAGGCTCCGGGGGTTTCCCCGGTGGCTCAGCAGTAAAGAATTTGCCTGCCAATGCTGGTGATCCTGGTGCTATCCCTGTCTTATATGCTTTGGTCATTTTGAGGACAAATGAGAACAGTGAGGCTGAGAGGCAGGAAGTAATGTGTCCATGCTTGTACAGCCATACTGTCGACCTCTGCCTTCCTCCACCTCCAGGGAAAGGACAGAGGCGGTCCAGACCTGTGTGTCTTGGCTCAAGATGGTGCAGAGATGGCCAGGGTAGTATTCAGAGTCCAAATTCAGCATAGCCACCGGGTCCATAAAAAGGTATGTGTGTGTGTTAGGATTCAACAAGTGGGTCCCCTGAATTAAAAGATCTGTAGTTGAAGAGACTTCCACGGTGGTCCAGTGATTAAGAATCCATACTTCCACCACAGGGGGTGTGGAGTCGACCTTTGGTCGGGGAACTAAGAATCCCACAAGCCAGGCAGATTGGCCAATCAAGAAGGTCTGTAGTTGACCTTGGCAAGGCCTCCTGATGGAGCAATCATATCTCTGGGGTGCAGGGGTGACCAGCTCATCCTGGTTTGCTGGGGAAGTCCCTGATTTTAGCTTTGGAAGTCCCCGTCCCTGGAAATTGCCCCACTCCTTGGCCAACCAGGATGATCTGTCCCCTACTGAGAGCTCAGGAGTTCTTCCACAGTTTCCAAGGGTGCCAGCTTGGCTATGGCTGGCAGGGAAAGATGTCTGAAGATGCCCCTCTTTTGTCCCCACAGATGGCTGGTCTTGGTAAATGGTTTCTACCTTTGTCAACCTGTGTTCCTTTGAACATCCCTGGAATTGTGCTGTGATGGGGGAGGAGAGCAGCTTACGTTTCCAGAAGAGCCTGTTGAAGGATGCAGTTGCAATTTAAATTCTCATGAAGATGCTCTGCTGTGTTTAGTCGCTTGGTTGTTTCCGACTCTTTGCGACCCTGTGGACTGTACCCCGCCAGGCTCCTCTGTCTCTGGGGATTTTCCAGGCAAGAAAACTGGAATGGGTTGCCATGCCCTCCTACAGGGGATCTTCCCAACCCAGGGATCGAACCCAGGTCTCCCACATTGCAGGTGGATTCTTTACCATCTGAGCCACCAGGGAAGCCCAAGGATACTGGGGTGGGTATCCCTTCTCCAGGGGAGAAGAGAGCTTCCCTATCCCTTCTCCAGGGAAATGTCCCAACCCAGGAATGGAACTGGCATCTCCTGCATTGCAGGTGGATTGTTGACCAGCTGAGCTACCCAGGAAGCCCCATTAAGATGCTAGGAACGTTGGAAAACTTAAACTCTTATGTTGAAGGTTCTTGTGATTTACTATGGAAAACACAACATTTATTACCTTGAAGGCTAGCTCCATGGTGGGTGGTTGGCAAAATCTGTCTTTCTCAAGGAGGTAACGATAGTAAAAGCAGCCTAATAACAACAGTAATAAGAAAACAACAATAATAATGATAGTGATTATTTTGGCTGCTGTTTACTGAGCGCACAGTGTAGGGTCTCCAAATGGACCATGAACTTGCTGGCAAAGGATATACAACCAGGAGTCAGCAGGCTCTTTCTTAAAGGGCCAGAGAGTGACTATTTTAGACATCTCATTTCTGTCAAAACTACGCAGTGCTGCCATTGTAGGGCAAAATCAGCTCCAACAATCTGTCAACGAATGTGGCTGTGTTCCCATAAAATCAGTTACTGAAGTATTAGGTATCGGCCTTGGGCTGCAGTTTGTCGCCCCCTTGTGGAGTGGAAAGAGCACCATCTTCCGGAGTCTGGCTTGGGTTCCAGACCCAGCTCTGATGCTTTCTAGCAGATAACCCTGGACACGTGCAACCTTGTCCTCTGAGCCTCAGTGTGCTCATCTGTAGAATGGGGACAGTGGTAGGTCCAACCTCACAGAGTTGTAGGAAGGGTGCATGAACAGAGAGCCTGCAGGGTAGCTGCTGCTGCTACTGCTGCTAAGTCACTTCAGTCGTGTCCAACTCTGTGTTACCCCATAGATGGAAGCCCACCAGGCTCCCCCATCCCTGGGATTCTCCAGGCAAGAACACTGGAGTGGGTTGCCATTTCCTTCTCCAATGCATGAAAGTGAAAAGTGAAAGTGAAGTCGCTCAGTCGTGTCCGACTCTTAGCGACCCCATGGACTGCAGCCCACCAGGCTCCTCCATCCATGGGATTTTCCAGGCAAGAGTACTGTCTAGTGTTCAGTAAATGTTAACTCATTTATATAAGCGTCTCAGTGTGGAATGAGGGTAGGTGGTGGGCACCCCAGGGCCTCTTTCAGATCCCTTTGCAGGAGGGTGGTGTGTATTGTCCAAACTTGCTCCTGCATGACCTGCAGACTCCCACCCCTCCGCCATGCACCTTCTGGCTTTGGAAAGGAACACCGTGTTCCTTCCCGCAGGTGCTGTTTGATGGAGGGGAGGCTGAAGTCCTTCTCTCTCTTTGTTTTCACGCCCAATAAATCACTCTGACAAGGGCTTGTTATTATTTAACTCTGTACATTGTTTTGGCGGTTGCCGGTAGGAGACTGGAGGGGAGAAAGGCATCATTTTGCCCAGAATTACTTTAAGGATGGAAATATTTTTTTTGTGAATTAATATTCATCAAATAGATCAGGTAAACATCCAGTAATGACAATGCACGGGCAATTTATCAATTCCGGTTCAGAATGCAATTATCAGTCCAGTAACGCTGAGACACTGTAATGAAGCCTGCCTGAAAAATCCCATTACTCCCAGATCGGGGTGGGGGTGTGTGTGTGAAGATTCATTTTTCACTTTTATATGAAGAATGCTACCCTCTTGTCAGAGAGTAAGTTTCTCCTGAGCTTCAGCCTTGGACAAGTAGTTTGGCAAACTCCAGTTCTAAAGATGCAACAGGCCTCCTGGGGTTTTTGGGTAAAAGAGTGGGAGTGGGAAAGGGAAGGGGATGGCCCCCAAACGACCCCCTCCCCACCAACCTGCTCTGTCCCTCGTGCTGTGCTAAGAGATCATTGCATCCTGTTGTCATCCTCACATAAACCCAGGGTAATTGATACTATTATTATTACTGTCATTTTCATTGTCTCCATTTTACAGGTGGGAAAACTGAGGCTCAGAGAGCAGAAGGCACTTGCTTGCTATGGACTCTAGAGATGTTTCTTGTTGCCCTAATTTCTGGAACCTGTGACTATGTCCCCTTACATGGCAAAAGGGACTTTGCAGATGTGATTAAGGGTCTTGAGGTGGGCAGATTATTCTGGAATGTTCAGTGGGCACAAAGTAATCACGAGGGTTCTTGTAAGAGAAAAAGGAAGGCAGAAGGGCCAGCCTCAGAGAGAGGGACCTGAGGGTGCTACACAGCTGGCTTTGAAGACGGAGGAGGGGGCCAGGACCCGAGGAAGGTAGGCGGCCCAGAGAGGCTGGGAAAGGTAAGGAAACGGCAGACCATCCACTGTAGTGATGCTCTGATTGCAGTCCACTAAGACCCACTGGGGTTCTGACACCCAGAACTCTGAGACAGTAAATGAGGCTTACATTGAGCCACTGACAAGTGACACTGAAGTCGCTCAGTCGTGTCTGACTCTTTGCAACCCCATGGACTATAGCCCGCCAGGCTCCTCTGTCCATGGAATTTTCCAGGCAAGAGTACTGGAGTGGGTTGCCATTTCCTTCTCCAGGGGGTCTTTCCGACCCAGGGATCGAACCTGGGTCTCCCGCATTGCAGGCAGACAGTTTGCCATCTGAGCCACCAGAGCCACTGCGTTTGTGGTGTTTTGCTTCAGTGGCCACTGGAAACTGGTACACTTACCTGAGGTTAGTGGCTAGTCCCACACCCCATCTATTACCTTCTCAGTCACCCTTTTCTTGGAAACAAGTTTCCATGGTGAGACACTCAGATCATGTAAACTTCTTCAGCCCCAGGATCACTCAGGAGTCCCAGACCAGCTGCCTGATGGCCTTCAGTCAGCTACAGGCACTGCTCCTCCCTTTGGCCCTTCCCACCCCCTTCTTCTCTTTCTGGTTAGAATCTGCTTTTCCCCCAACTGAGTGGCCAGCGGGCTTGGCCTCCCCAGATACCCAGGGGACGAGCACCCAGGCCTCTGTTACTCTTCGGGTTCTCTGCCGTGACGGTCAGGGCGAGCTGGAGAGGCAGCACTCACAGGAGCTCCGTCTTTAGAGCTCCTCACTCCAGGAAGTGCTGCTGCAACAGCAGCCTGCCTTCCTGGTTCCTGTGACCACCTGGAAGGGTGTCCAGAGGGCCCTTGGAGCTTCTGCTGCCCCTTTTATTCCTAACTCTGGAGTGAAGTTACCAGAGGTGAGCAGTGGGCGCCCCAGAGCAGCCTAACCACGGGTGGTGCTCGGGCGTGTGGGAGTGCCAGTGGCTCTTTAGAAAGGCTGGTGCCCATAGTACCTGGGCTCAGGTACGTCCTTTGTTTTGTTTTTAACATTTATTGAAGTATACTTGATTTACAGTGTTGTGTTAATTTCTGCTGTACAGCAAAGCGATTCAGTTATCTATCTATATGCATTCTTTTTCATAGTCTTTTCCATTTTGGTTTATCACAGGATGTCGAATACAGTTCCCTGTGCTATACAATAGGACCTTGTTGTTTGCCCATCCTATATATAATAGTTAATGTCTGCTAATCCCAAACTCCCAACCCAGCCCTCCCCCAGCCCTCTCCTGGGTAACCACAAGTCTGTTCTCTGGGTCTGCAAGTCTGTTTCTGCTTTGTAGGTTAGGTTCATTTGAGCCATGATGTAGAATCTACATTTAAGTGATATCATACGGTATTTGTCTTTCTCTGTATGACTTACTTCACTGGGTATGATCATCTCTAGGCCTATCCATGTTGCTGCAAATGGCATCATTTCATTCTTCTTTATGGCTGAGTAGTATTCCAGTGTATATTACATACCACATGGATGATGTCCTTTGGCTGTTTCTCCTAAGTCTACAGGTAGTTCCATGATCACTGAATTATTAATACCACTCCACTGTCATCTTGGAGGCACATAGCTGCCACATCTCACAGAACCCAGGAGTCAGCCTCAGAGGCAGATTGGTGCCTGTCTTTATTCTCAACATGGAAGACTCCAGGAGGTGGGGAAGAGTTCTGATGCCTCTTAGCCACACACCAGATCTTAACACTCATCACTATTGATTCAACATTTAAGCCAGGCACTGTGGTTTACCTCTTTATTCACAATAACCCTCATCTCCAGGTATTTTCTTTTTAATCGTTCTGTTTATTTATTATAGCAGCTATTTTTGTCTAATTTGTTTAGAAAGAAAAGTAATCAAATTGTATTTCTAATGCATGAAAAGAATGGGTCTTTTTACTTAGAATTTGAAGGAGTCGTTTCAAATTCAACCTCAATAACCTTTATTGCTGGCTTCTGAGGTTCTAAGGGAACGTACATGGAGGATGAAGAACAGGACCTATCACATATGGGAAATCAGGGTAGCTCTGGGTACTAGTATAGATTGGAAAACTGGCTCAGAGACGTCAAGTGTCTTATACAATGTCACACAGCTTGGAGGTGGTTGCAGCTGAGCTGCAGACACTAATCTGCTTGAGTCTTGACACCAGTTCTCTGAATTTTGCGTTTAGAAAGAATAAAGCCAATAACTTCCCATCATCTATTAATTTTTTAAAAATTTGTTTATTGTGCAAAATAGATTTGAAATAGCTCAGTGGGAATTCCATCACCTCCACTAGCTTTGTTTGTTGTGATGCTTCCTAAGGCCCACTTGACTTCACATTCCAGAGTGTCTGGCTCTAGGTGAGTGATCACACCATTGTGCTTATCTGAGTCATTAAGATCTTTTTTGTATAGTTCTTCTCTGTATTCTTGCCACCTCTTCTTAATATCTTCTGTTTCTGTTAGGTCCATACCATTTGTCCTTTATTGTGCCCATCTTTACATGAAATGTTGTATCTCTAATTTTCTTGAAGAGATCGCTAGTCTTTCCCATTCTATTGTTTTCCTCTATTTCTTTGGATTGATCACTGACGAAGGCTTTCTTATCTCTCCTTGCTATTCTTTGGAACTCTGCATTCACATGAGTATATCTTTCCTTTTCTCCTTTGCCTTTCTTTAACTTCTCTTTTCTCAGCTATTTGTAAAGCCTCCTGAGACAACCATTTTGCCTTTTTGCATTTCTTTTTCTTGGGGATGGTCTTGATCACTGCCTCCTTTGTGGCTCAGCTGGTAAAGAATCCGCCTGCAATGCAGGAGACCTGAGTTTGACCCCTGGGTTGGGAAGATCCCCTGGAGAAGGGAAGGACTACCCGCTCCAGGATTCTGGCCTTGAGAATTCCCTGGACTGTACAGTCCATGGGGTTGCAAAGAGTCAGATACAACTGAGCAACTTTTTCACCATTTTTAACCATTTAAAGTGTACAATTCAGTGGCATTGATGACATTCACAATGTTGTACAACTGTCACCATCCATTTCCCAAACTTTTTCATCACCCCCAACAGAAACTCTACCTGTTAAGCAGTGCCTCCCCATCCATCTTTCTCTCCCACCCCCTGGCTAATCTACTATTCTGCTCTTTCTCTCTGTGACTTTGTCTTTTCCAGGTACTCCATATAAGTGGAATCATACATTTGTCTTTCGTTTTGTGTCTGGCTTTTTTCCCCACTTGGCATAATATTTTCCAAGTTCATCCAAGTTGTAGTACTTCGTTCCTTTTTATGGCTGAATAGCTATTACACTGTGTGGACACTATTTTGTTTATCCGTTTGACCATCGGTGGGAATTTGTGTTGTTTCCACTTTGGGGCTGTTGTGAATCATGCCACTGTGAACAATGGCCTACTGCCCCGGCGCTATATGGAGCGCCTGGTGCTTCAAAACACTTTACTCCCATTACACACAATTCAATCTTTTATTTAAATTGAGGTGGAACTTACATAACATCAAATTAACCACTTTAAAGCAAACAATTCAGTGGTGTTTAGTTACACTCACCTCTATTTCCAGAACGTTTTCATCACCCCAGAAAAACCCTGTCCCCATCAGGCAGTCACTTCCCACTTCGTCCTTCCTGAAGCCCCTGGCAACTACCAGTCAGCTTTCTGTCTCTATGGATTCACCAATTCTGGGTATTTCATATAAATGGAATCGTTGCGTATTTTCCTTTTGCGTCTGGCTTCTTTCACTCAACATCGTGTTTTCGAGGTTCATCCAAGCTGTAGCATTGCATCAGTGCTTCATTCCTTTTTTGTGTCTGAATAATATTCAATTGTATGACTAGGGCACATTTTGTTTACCCATCCATCTGGGTGTCTTTAACCTCTTGGCTACTGGGAATAGCTCTGCTGTGAACATTTGCACACAGAGAGTTGTTTGAGCACCTGTTTTCCATTTCTGGAGTACGTACCTAGGAGAGAGATTGCTGAGTCATGTGGTGATTCTGTTTAGCTTTTTGACGACCCATAATCCAGTCTTCCAGCCATAATGATTTGCAAGGATCCCCCTAGGCATGGGAGATCCTTTCTCATCTTCCTTGAGCCATTCTGGGAAGGGGAAGCCAAGAAAGCCCTCCCTTTGTCCATCCTAAAGGAGATCAGTCATGAATATTCATTGGAAGGACTGATGCTGAAGCTGAAACTCCAATACTTTGGTCACCCGATATGAAGAACTGACTCATTGGAAAAGACCCTGATGCTGGGAAAGACTGAAGGCAGGAGGAGAAGGGGATGACAGAGGATGAGATGGTTGGATGGCATCACCGACTTGATGGACATGAGCTTGAGTGAGCTCCAGGAGTTGGTGATGGACTGGTGTGGGTGAGGGTGATGGGAAGCCTGGCGTGCTGCAGTCCATGGGGTCACAAAGAGTCGGACACGACTGAGCAACTGAACTGAACTGAACTGTGAGCCCTTCCTGTGTTCCTGGTTCCGTGATGAGAAACTCTGTTTATCTTCACACCTACTCTGGGAAGTAGATGTGATTAGCTCCATTTTATAGCCGAGGAAACTTGAGGCTTGGGAGAATTAAGGACAGTGTGCCTGGAGAATTAAGGGCTGGGATTTGAACCTAGGTCTGTTTGAGTCCAAAGGCCATGCTCTTTGCCCAGTTGAATAGTGCTGTTTCAGGTATAAAGCTTCACTGGGCACTCTCCTGTATGTAACATGGGTCTAGAAATTTACTGGGCAGTTTGCACCCCTTCCACACTTCCTCAAAGGTGAAGGGACTTGTGGTCCAGTGGTTATGACTCCGTGCTTCTGCTGCAGAGGGCCCAGATTCTATCCCTGGTTGGGAAACTGAGATACCACGAGCTGCGTAGGAGGGCCAAAAACAGAGAGAGTGATGAATATGATGATGATGATGAGGAGGAGGAGGAGGAGGAGGACAATTCGGTGTTTGCTGTGTGCCCAGCTGGTGATGAGTGATTTCCTTGCGTCATGTCATTTAGTCCTTAACCACCACCTTACACGGAAGATATTGTCCTCCCTAGTTTACAGAAAGGTAAACTGAGGCTCACACTTCTCTTGTTCACAAATGCCTGAGAGTAAGAGGCAGAGCTTGGATTCAGTCGCAGGCTTCTGACCCCACCCCCGACTCGTCCTCACCCCACGTTCTCCTGCCAATGAGCTGTCGTAACCTCCTTCCTTCACCTTAGTGACAAATGGTGGTCTCTGGGCACCAGGGACAACTGGGAAGTTTCTGGATGGCTCCCAGAACATCTCCGTGTACTGATAACCCAAACCCTGCTGTGCCTCCCTGGTCTTCTAGCCTGTTCCATCTGGCAGGCTGAGCTGTGAAAAGTTGGCATCGTTTTCCAGAGTGAGTGTCATTTGTCACCAGGAGGCACGGGTGATGTCCCTGGAATGGTGACACGATTGACAAGTTGGGCTGCCTCTCTTTTCTAAGAAAGTCTAGAGGTTTTAAAAAACCTTGTGTTCATGGCGCCTGATATGTACAGGGAAGAAGCAAAGGGTCCCGTAGTCGAGGGTGAATTTCTTCCCCACCGCAGCTTCCCAGGCAGTTTCAGTGGCAAAGGATGTATTTCCAGTAGCTAAAGAAAGATGAGTCCACTTCCCTTTGTGTTGCAACTTGGGATGGCATGCCTGGGGGCCATTCCCCTGCTAAAGAAGGGAGGCAAGACACCAACTTAGAATAGCGGATGCTCTCGTGGCAAACGAAGTCCAGAGAGGTCGCTAGAGCTGGAAGTCAGCGCCTCTGCTGTAGCTCCAGGGAAAATGTCACCTGGCTGCGTTCTCTGACACCGTAGTCAGGCTGCCTTGTCCTGTTCCCCATCCGGGCTGGCTACCGTCACCAGCCTTAACTCACCATGAGGGTGATAAAGGACTGGAGGACTTTTCCTCCTTGGTTGAAGTTGGTGTGTTTCCCCATTCCATGGTGTGTGTGTGTGTGTGTGTGTGTGTGCATGCACGCACGCACATGTGAGATGTGTGCGCCTGATGCAACCCAACATTCATCGTGTCGCCTTCACTTATGAGACGCCGGGTTATTTTTAGGGATGACGCACCCGACATCAAAATAACTGGTTATTTTTGTGATTGGGTGCATCAATCACGTTATGACATATTC
Organism: Oryx dammah; assembly: GCF_014754425.2. Classification (NCBI taxonomy): domain Eukaryota; kingdom Metazoa; phylum Chordata; class Mammalia; order Artiodactyla; family Bovidae; genus Oryx; species Oryx dammah. Next base: position 56,707,184 of record NW_024070196.1, read on the forward strand.
CAGCTCCAGAGAAACAGCAGCTAAACAGCAGGCAAGACGTGGAAAGGGAGCAGTGAGTCAGACACCAGGACAGAGCCAGAGGTCCAGGGGCTGAGGGGCCGGGAGAGGCTGCTTAGTTGATTTAAGTGGCCGACATTCCTAATAATAGCTCCCTAGGTCGAGGGCTTGCTTAGCGCCAGGCACAGCGCCGAGCCCTCTTCACGTAGGGTCCTGTTTACTCCGTGCCAGCATCTTCTGTGATGGGGGGGCCATTATCCCAATCGTGCAGATGCAAATACTGGGGCCCAGAAGTTAAGTGGGCTGCCGAGGTGTTGCACGGAGCATAACAGCTCCATCCAGAGCACCATAGTCCCTTTGTCTTATTGAGAGAATACTGGTCTTTTCCCTCTTACAAGCTCCATGTGTTTGTAAAGCAGCAGCGTATAAAATAGTCCACTCACTGTGGACACTGAGCTGTGCAATTTATCTTTTGGGGTGGAGAGAAGTACAGAGACAGAGACATGGAAAAGTCATTTCCGTTTCTGAAATACACAGAGAGCAGTTGAGTCAGACAAACAAAATGTTTATTTCTATTGGCTACATGATTCGAGTATCTGGGCAGCGTGGTGGGCAGACCGTAATGGGGGTTTTGATCTTCGAAGCATCCTTTCCTCGGCCTCCTCCACATCTTGTCATTCATTCATCCCACCCAAACGTCCCTCGAGTTGGTCTGTGTCATACATACATACATACATACATACACACCACATACATCACACACGCCACAGCCACAGAGAACCTGGCCATCCTAGCCTCTGCTGGATTTCCAGATCAGTCTCCAAAATGATCTCTCCCTTCCTCCCACGCCTTTCCACTTCCAACCAGAGGGATCTTCTATAAAGTCCCTCTGATCATGTCATTCCTTGCTGGAGATCGTTCAGCCTTATTTCCACAGATACAGTGTTCCGGTCACACTGAGTAGTGTGGGGTTTTTTGGCCATTTTCTCCCTCACTCACTCGTGTGGTAAATATTTGTGGTGCTGTTGTGTGCAAAGCTCAGTTCGAGGTGGGAGAATGGTAAACAAAATAAAACAGAAGTTCCTGCTTTCCTAGAGCTTACATTCCAGTTGGAGGAAGCAGACGGTAAATGAATAAACGGGCAAATAGAGAATGGCTCAGTGCTGCAAAGAAAATAGCACTTTGATGTTATGGGGAGTGATTAGCAGGAGAGGGGAGGCCTCCCCGAGAAGCTGGTGTGTGTGAGACAAGGGGCCAGCCTTTGAAGGGTCTGGGGAAGAGCTTTCCAAACAGGGAAAAGCAAGTGCAAAGGCCCTGAGGTCAGCTGGTGTGTTTGAAGGAAAGTAGGAAGGCCAGTGTGGCAGGAGGTCTGAGGGTGGGAGAGGAAGAAGGGAGGAGGAGCAGAGGCTTGTAGGCCCCAGGAGGGAATTTGGATTCTAGGAGTAATAGGGAGCCATTGAAGTTGACAGTAGGGAGGTGAGGGCTTTTTGTATGATTGTAAGATCAGTCGTCTTTGGAGAATGGTTTGTAGAGGAGCTGGAGAGGAAGTGAGGAGACTGACAAGGAGTCTGCTGCAGCTATGTAGCATGAGATGGCGAAGCCTCAGACCGGACAATGGCCATGTGATGGAGAGAGTAGGGGGTTTGGGATGTGTATGGAGGCGGCACGGACAGGTCTTGCAGTGGGGATAGAGGGAAAGATGCGTCTGAGCACGTGACCCTGTTGTAATTGGAGCTGGGGGGTCATGGAGAGTGATGGCCAATGGGTTGACCCAGGGCTCTGCTTTGAACAGCACGCCTTCCTCCAGCTAACGTGACCTCTCCTCTGAGATTCAGCTTTTAGACTCCTCCTCCCAAAAACCCCATCTGAGCTGCCCTGTATCAGCGTGTGAACAAGGGGTGCACACTTTCTGACAGTTGTCTGTCTCCATGACTTTGCTCTAACCCCAGCGGGGATGGGCGCCTGGTCTGCCCTGTTCACTGCTGTGTCTCCAGGTACCTGATGCTTAGTAGCCCTTTGAAGAACTGCATGGAATTGCTTACAGGAGGAATCAGGGAGGGGAGGGCCTTCTTCCCTCAAGAATCTATTCCCAGGGATTTCCTTGGTGGTCCAGTGGTTAAGACTCCACACTCTCTATTGCAGAGGGTTCAGTTGGGGAGGTTTGGCATGTAGTTCAGTGTAGCCAAAAAAAGAGGAAGGATCTGTTCTCAATATAGGGCTTCCCTGGTGGCTCAGTGGTAAAAGTATCCACCTGCCAACACAGGAGACTCAGGAGACATGGATTCTCCTGGGTCGGGAACACCCCCTGGAGTAGGAAATGGCAGCCCGCTCCAGTATTCCTGCCTGGAAAGTCCCATGGTCAGAGGAGCCTGGCAGGCTGTTACAGTCCATGGGGTCACAAAAGAGTCAGGCTGTCTTAGTGACTAAACAACATTCTCTGTATAAAGGTAGAGGGTTGGAGGAGAGGAAATAGGAGGGCGTGCCAGGTGGCAAGAAGACGGTCATGTAGTAGGAAGAGCTCCAAACATAAGCTCAAAGGATCAGGGTTCACACCCCAGCTCTGCCTCCTTCTACTGTGTGACCTTGGCCAAACCCACTTTACCTATCTGAGCTTTAGGTTTACCATCAGTAAAAAGGGAACCATGGTAGTTTCCTGGAAAGGTAGCCATAGCAGATAATGAGACAGTGTGAGTGAAAGCACCTAGATGAGGTCTAGGGAAAAAAGTAAGTATGTGATTGGATTAGAACATGGGAGGTCTGAACAGGGCTGGGTGTCCTGTCCAGGCTAATAACACCCCTGAGTTTTCTCTGGTCACACAACTGGCAGGGGAGGGCTTTGTGGGCTAGACCTCTATCACTAAGGGTCAGATTCCTCTTTCTCTCCCCTTTCCACTTTCCACCTTTTGAAGTGAGAATAAAAGATCAAAATTACTAAGGCTTGTAGATTAAGTCAGTGAGATGATATGGAGCTCTCTAACTCCAGGTTGGTCTTCATCTCAGATTGTAGACAAACAGTTTTCAAAGTGTTCCTGTACCAGCAACATCAGCGCTACCTGGGAACTTGTCAGGTATGCAAAATGTCAGACTCAATTCCAATCCAAGGCATCAGAACCTTGGGGTGGGCCCCACATTCAGTGTTTAAACAAGCCCTACGGGGAATTCACAAGCATGTTCAAGTTGAGATCCAAAGCCTAGAGCTTCCATCCTCTAATACTTCTTTCCCTTTAATGGAGAGAGAATCAAAATGTTCAAATTAAGAAGATCAGAATTATTGTCTAGTCCAGGTTATTTGAAACACATTTTATAGACCATGAATTTCACCCATGTGTGGTGGAAGTTAAGTCATTTGGATTCTATGATCAAATAAGTCTGAGAGTTTCTACTCCACAGGACTTGTCAGAGCCTTTAATATGCTAATGTGCTTTGTGAATCTCCAATGGAGGGCTGTAGCTTGTAGGTGTTTTCAAATTTACTTTCAGGACTCATATTCCATGGCACGTGGTTTGGGTAACACAGATCTAGTTCAGTCTGCCATCACATGGACAAACCCCATCTGTGAATTTCTGGTTATTCAGCATTTTCTCCAAAGCTTCTGATACAGAGAATATCAGTATCATAAGAATCAGACCTTATGAGGTCACCGTTTCTTATTTTAGAGAGGCTGTTGGTAACTACTAGCATTTGATTTGTACTAAGCCAAATTTGCTTTCCTTTAGTTTCCTCTTATTGGTTTTAGCAATGACCCCTGGAACCATCTGGGACAAATCGAATTCCTTTTCTGCCTGATGGTAGCAGAAAGATAGGTGTCCATCCTCAGTCTCTTCCCAAGGTTTCTCTTTTCCATTTCCCATCCCATAAATATCATTTGATTTCTGTAGTTAGGAAAGTACTGGGATGTTGCCTCTTTAAATTGGCTTCTTTCATAGAGGTGATTACAAAGAACAAACATTTATCATTGGGCAGACATGTATTTCAAGAATCGTCTGTAGTAGTTTTTCATCATTCCATCCATCCAAGTAGTCCAGTCTATTAATAAAGATCTGGGGAGATCACAGTCTTTCTCATTCATCTGTTCTGGTGAAGACCAGTAGTTTTGCTCATCTGAAATCTCCTTCATATGCCTAACTGCATGGTTTGCTTGCCCGTCTGCTCCTAAACCATATTTGCACTTCACTTGTGCTAAACAACCAATTGACCAACTGACTGACTTCTCTCATTTGTCTCTTTATTCATTCATCCCCAAATCTTTGGGTGTCCACTCTGTGCCAGGCATCTACAAGGTGTGACAGAGCTGAGCAAGACTGATTTGATCCATGCAGTCTGTAGGGAGAAGAGTGGTAACAAAATGAAAAGAACACATAAATATACATTTTAAACGTGTACTAAGTGGCTAGGCAGTGATGGAGAATGACGAGGGGTGCGAACTAACCCAGAGAAGATGGTCAGGGAAGGATGCTTGATGGTTGAGCTGAGAGCTGATGTATGTAATCGCAACCTTTTTTTTTTTTTTTGGTTTCTGATTGTGTCATTATAATCAGCCTTATAGTGTAAGGACTGAGAGGGCAGGGACTAGGTTTTCACGCTGTGTTCAGTATAAAGACGTAAGCATTGTGGTCAATGCTGAGGAAGATTTGAATACCTCATGTACAGTTGGAACAAGCCTCTCCCTGTAAAAAAGCAATCCACAAGCTATTACCTTTCTTAAACATCAGAGTATACTAGAGCAAGAATAATGTCATCATTTATTAAGGGTCTTCTCTGGTCTGAGTTTCCACTCTGACTTGACATTATATTAATAGTTGTCATATGCGTTACACCTGCAAACATTGAAGTAGTCTTGGAGTATCTCCTGGGCATTTGGAATACTGTGAGATCCTGAATCTCCTTTGGAGAGTATCGATTATTGTTTGTTTTGTGTTGATTTTCTTAAGCAATCCATCTGGTTAGGTTCAGGCTGTCAGTTTTGCTTTACTTTCTGTGGGTCCAACACCGGGTGATTTCTCTGAGATTTTGCAATGCTTCTTTGGATTGGTCTGAGCAAGTACAGTGTTCCACACAAAAAATTAGGAAGCCCCTTCTCCTGCGCTTTCCTTTTGGGGAAATTCCCTGTTCTCTGTTTCCCAGGGGTCCCTTTCTCTAGTTCTTCTGTCCGGAAGATGGGGTTCTCTCAGAGGGTAGTCTGCTGCCCTGGTCCACTATTCTGAATGACTGAGCCTGATCTTGGGATGAAGTAGTGAGGAAAGAGAGAGAAAGACCCCCATGGATTCTCCCTCATGTTATGCACACCACACAGACCCCTATTCCCAGTTCCTCCATCTAGAGGGATGGGTTTTCTCTTGGAGTCCTAGGTGCCTGTGTTGTTTCTGTGTCATAAGAGAGTGGTTTTATGTCTGGGGTGACCTGGGAGCAAGGCTGGGAGACGAAAAAGAGAGAGAGAGAGAGAAAGAAGATTCTACCTACCTTCTTCTGTTCACTGGGCCCCGTGTCTCCATCCTTTGGCTAGAAAGATGGGCTGCTCTGGGAGTTTTATTCTGTGTGCCCAATTGCATGGTTGCTAGATCCTGCCCACTTTCAAGGCAAAACAGGGCGGCAAAGGAAATTCGTAGTATTAGTCCTTCTTCAAATTTTTACTTTCCTCCCTTCTTCCCCGGCTGTTATATCCTTGTTTGAATCCTCAGTTAACTGTCTTTTTGCATTTTTTTTCCAAGAGTTTGGGGCTGTAATCAGCACTCCTAAGATAGTCTTTCTCCATCATGGCCAGACCCAGAACCCGCATAGGTATTTGGTAAATGTCAACTCATTAGACCTTCCGAACAATCCTGTGAGGTAGGTGATACCACCCCCATCTTACAGGTGAGGAATCAAAGGCTCAGAGAGATGAAGTCATGAGATAAACCCTCAGCTAACTGCTGTTCTCAAGCTACCTGGTGTCTTGCCTAAAGCATCCTCGTACCATCAGAGCTGCTTACCTGGGCCCCTTACCTCTCGTCCTCCACTGGGATGCCCTTGGGGCCAGCTCTGATATCCTCCTTGCCCCTCATATTTAAAATGAGGAAATACTGGTGTCTGCCACATAGCAAGAGTGCAAGAACTGGATGCAGTAATACAGGTGCTTAGAACAGTGGCTGGCATGCCATACACTCCCAGTGAAGGGTGACTGGGATCATTGCCACTGCTATTGTTTTTTTCCTTGTATATTAGACATTTCTCGGCACAATGACTGGCATACCATGGGATTCAGTAAATAGTTATTGATCTCAGTCATTTGTGACACCATTTTATCCTTCACCACAGTGGATATTACTTTGTCGTTTCTCTTTCAGAAATACATTAGCGCTTTGGGCCTTTATTCCTTTTCCTCTCCCAGCTGCTGACGTGGCCCCGAGGATGTGCCTGGGGGGCTGAGCCTCAGGCTCCCATTCTCTGCCCTTTCCCAGTTTTCTTCTTCTTCTTTTTCCTAGATGGACTTCTCCCACTTCTCCCTTATCATCCTCCACCAGAAAAGGAAGAAAGAGGAGCTCTGGTTTCAGGTTTTGCCTTTCTCATTCAATAGCAGTATAGCTTGGACAAGTAAAACTTAGACCCGCACCCTCCCACCCCACCCCCTGCAACACCCAAAACCTCATCTGTACCTTGTGAATAATTGCTTCTACCTGTGAAATTTAAAAATACAGGCAAAACATCTAGCACGATGTCAGGCACATAGTAGGTCCTTTTAAAATGTTTCTTATTAACGCCTGATAGTGTGATATCCAGAAGCTCCGACTACAGTGTACAAGGAGTTATTCCAAATGTAGGAGGAGTTATGGTCCAGATACAGTTTGCAAAAAGCTGCCCAGGGCTTCCGACACCTCACAGGTGCTTGCTGCATAGTGAGTGTTCAGTGAGTGTTTGTGAGATGAGTAAGCCCCCTCTTGACTCAGTCTTGGTGTCTTGTCTGTCAGCATGAGACCGCCCTTTGGAATGAGTAGCCATGAGGTCTGCGTTGCTAATATCTAGACACCCCGAGTTCCAGCTCAGGCTCTGATTTGTTTAAACCAGTTTAAAATGTTTCATTATTGTTTAGACCTGGAGGGATATTTTTAAATTTTGCATTTTTTAAAAAAATCTCTGGACTCGGCAGCATCTCCTTTTGAATATCCTTTGGAAGCATCATCAATGTGATGCTTGGGCTCCAGTAGCAGCCTGGGTTCCAGACAAGGTTAGTTGCAATGGGCCCAAGATGGTGTGAGGAGATGGGAAGTGCCAGGATGTGGCCTCTGACCTCCAGCAGTTGGTGGTCTAACTGTGGATGTGGACAGGTCCACAGTGCCAATGAAGTGGGCTCGCTTCCTGAGGGCCGGTCATCAGTGCCCTGAGAGCACAGAGGGCACCGTCCTCTGGATGAAGCCTCAGCTTCCCACCTTGGCCCACACCCCACCTCACCTCCCTACCAGGTTACCATCTTCTAAACCCTGGCCCATTGGCCCCTCAAATTTCCTCCAGTGGGCCCCATCCTTAGACATGCGTGTCCTGGTTGGGGCAACTGCCCCTCTTTCTTCGCCTAATTAATCACTGCTCAATCACCAGACTCCAGCTCAGGGGGGCCTCTTTCCAACCCTCTGCTCTCTCAGTTCCAACTAGAAATTAAAACACAACTCTGTGTCTAATGCCTGCCTCTTCTTTAGATCTGCTCTGGATCGTATATGTATGAGAGGACGAAAAGGCAAGCCATGTATGTATAGATAATTTAAATTTTTCTAGTTGTCACAGTAAAAAAGAAACAGGTTACATTTATTTTTTATTCTGGCAAAGTATACACAACATCAAGTTGCCCATGGTAAACATTAGAAGTGTACTGTTTCAGAGGTAGTATTTTCACAATGTTGTGTTATCATCTCCACTATCCCTCCCTAAACTCTTTTTTGTCATCCCAAACTATTACTCTGTAAACATTAAACAACTCCAGCTCCTGGCAACCACCATTCTACCTTCCTGTCTATGTAAAGTTGACTAGGGACCTCATATAAGTGAAAACATAATGATATTTGTTCTGTGAGTGGACTATTTCACTTAGCGTGTTTTCAAGGTTCATCCATGTTGTAGCAGATATCAAAATGCCACCTGTTTTTATGGTTGAATAATACTCGGTCGTGTGGATGTTTGTTTTTTCATTCATTGATGGACACATGAGTTGTTTCTACCTCTTTGTTACTGTGAATAATGCTGCTGTGAACATCAATGTACAAGGATCTGAGTCCCACTTTCAATTATTTTGGGTATATACCCAGAGGTGAAATTCCTGAATCATATAGAATGATGTTTAACATTTTAAGGAATGATATTAAATTTTACGATATATTTTATGTAGCCAAGTATTTTAAAAAATTACCCTTTCACTGTGCAGTTCACATAAAAATTATTAATGAGGTTTTTTTAAAGCTTCCCTTTCATGCTAAGTCTTCATAACCCTGTTTGTAGGGTATAAATTCTTTGTGGATGGAGAGCCACTGGGTTTGTGGATCCAGGTGGCTTGTATGCTAACTTGCTTCAGTCGTGTCCGACTCTTTGCAACCCCATGGACTGTATCCCACCAGGCTCCTCTGTCCACGGGATTCTTCAGGCGAGAATACTGGAGTGGGTTGCCATGCCCTCCTCCAGGGGGTCTTCCTGACCCAGGGATTGAACTCACATCTTCTGCAACTCCTGCACAACAAGTGGGTTCTTTACCGCTGAGCCACTGAGGTGGGTGTCTAACCTGAAAAATGTATGTCTGTAGCTTCCTGGAGAAGGAAAGAGGATTGTAACTAAACAACACTAGCAACAATCGTGACAACGAGGGCAGGACTGTTTTATTTTCATGAATTTTCAAAACAACCCTACAGAGCTAGTGCTTTTATCGTTCCCTTCTGAGATAGGCAAATGGCAGTTCAGAGAGGTTAGGCACCTGACCCCAGGTCACACTGCTAGTATTAGCAGAGCTGGGATTCGGTTGGGTGCTGCTATTCTGTGACAAGGAGTTATCGCAAGAGTGCTCAATCTCGAGGTCTCAGCAAAGCCCTCTGGTGCCCACGGACGTGTCTGCCTTGGTCAAGAGGGGTGGTGGAGGATAATACAGGTTTTCCCACCACCTTTTTTCCTGGAAGCATCCATATTTCTGCCTATGTGGGTAACCTGAACGTATGGACTGCCTGCCACACCCCACCCAGGCTCTAAAGCGTTCACAAGCAGTTTCCCCGCTGAGGAGTGGGTGCTGGTCCCACTGAATCCCCACGGCGAGGGAACCGGCAGGAGGATTAAGAAGACCTGCCATCCCAGTCAGGTGTCTGGAGATAAAAATAGGGTGCCTTGCTGCACCTAAGTTCATCTAAAGCTGCCTTCCGCTTTCTTGAATTTGCCAACACAAGAAGTTATAAAACTAATATACCTCCTGTCACTCAAAGGGAGATACAGTGATGGAGCAGCAGAGGGTTCTGGAGTCAGAGTCTCAGAGAGCACCCTTCACTAATGTGGCTTGTTCCTTTGCGGGCTTTCTCCTCCTGCCTCACTGGGAGCTTGTCCTAGCCCACTGGGCACCTCCCCCAACTTCTCACCTCCCCTTCTCCTCCCTCAGAGGCCCATGGGGCAGATCATCCTTCTGCACAAGGCTGGAGCAGGGCAGAGACACAGCTGTTACTCAGAGGGTGTAGAACCAGAAGGAGGCAGGCTCAAGATAAGGACATCTTCTTTTTCTTTTTCTTCGGTCATTATTTCTTTAAGGACTTTATTTCTTAAGATTTTATCTTTCCAGGGAAGCCCTCAGCATCCCCAGGGACTTTAGTTATGGTAAAGCATTTCCCACCTCACCCCTCGATGAATTCAGGGTGGGTGGCATAAACAAGATGATCAATCATGGCAGTTAGAATATATGAAGAATCGATTCAGTCTACAAATATATATTGAAGCAATGTATAATATATGCATTGAGACAAAAGTCTTTATTTAAAAAATTTCCTCTAGTTTTGTGGAAAATTCTTAAGGAGATGGGAATACCAGACCACCTGACCTGCCTCCTGAGAAACCTGTATGCAGGTCAAGAAGCAACAGTTAGAACCAGACATGGAACAACAGACTAGTTCCAAACTGGGAAAGGAGTACAACAAGGCTGTATATTGTCACCCTGCTTATTTAACTTATATGCAGAGTACATCATGTGAAATGCTGGGCTGGATAAATCACAGGCTGGAATCAAAATTTCTGGGAGAAATATCAACAACCTCAGCTATGCAGATAATCAAAAAAATGAAGATCATGGCATCTGGTACCACCACTATAAAGCAGATAGAGGGGGAAATAGTGGAAGCAGTAACCTATTTTATTTTCTTGGGCTCCAAAATCACTGCGGACGGTGACAGTAGTCATGAAATTAAAAGGCACTTGCTCCTTGAAAGGAAAGCTATGACAAACCTAGACAGCAGGTTAAAAAACAAAGACGTCACTTTGCAGACAAAGGTCTATATAGTCAACGTTAGGGTTTTCCCAGTAGTCATGTATGGATGTGAGAGTTGGACCCTAAAGAAGGCTGAGCACTGAAGAATTGATGCTTTTGAACTGTGGTGTTGGAGAAGACTCTTAAGAGTCCCTTGGACTGCAAGGAGACCAAACCAGTCCATCCTAAAGGAAATCAACCCTGAATATTCATTGGAAGGACTGATGCTGAAGCTGAAGCTCCAGTACTTTGGCCACCTGATGCAAAGAATCACTTGTTAGAAAAGACCTGATTCTGAGAAGATTGAAGGCATGAGCAGAAGGGAGCAACAGAGGATGAAATGGTTGGATTGCATCACCGACTCAATGGACAGGTTTGAGCAAACTCTAGGAGACAGTGAACGACAGGAAAGCCTGGTGTGCTGTAGTCCATGGGGTTCGAAAAGGGTCAGACACAACTTAGTGACTGAACAGCAACAACCTCCAGGTCTATCAAGATATAACAACAATTGATAAATAACATTGTATAAGTTTTAGATGTACCATATGATGATCTGATATACATGGGGTTTGGGGGAAAAATATCTGTATTTGTTTGTTGCCAAGCACTGTGCTAGGTGCTGGGTGACGCAGTGACGGGAAAGTTAGCCCAGGGCTCTGTGTTCTTAGAGCTCGTATTTCAGTGAAGAAGACAGATGATAAACAAACAGTCTTTAAAAAATTTAAAAAAATTTTTTTACTTATAGCTGCGCTGGGTCTTTGTTGCTCTGCACGGGCTTCTCATTGCAGTGGCTTCTCTTGTTGTGGAGCACAGGCTCTAGGGTGTTCAGGCTCAGGAGCTGTGGCACACGGGCTCAGTTGCCCCATGGCGTGTGGATTCTTCCTGGACCAGGAGTCAAACCCATGTCCTCTGCATTGGCAGGTGGACTCTTAACCGCTGGACCACTAGGGAAGTCCAGTATAGTCAGTCTTAATTCTTTGTGGGTTCTGTATTTATCTCCTTGAATTTGCCAACTCCCCCAAATTTATTTGAAATCCTAACATCAATACTTGCATTTGTGGAGTGGGGAGAAATGTGAGTGACCTGACGTGCACGTCCTCAGCTGAGGTTGCTATTTCAGCTCTCATATGTCAAAAAGGCTTTAAATTTTTTTTTCATGATTTTTTGGGGGGTGATTTCTGTCTAAAATACCCCCTGAGCATAGTGCAGCAGGTGCTGTCCCGTAGTCCTGAGCAAGGAGGCTGCCACATGCCTTACAGAGAAAACATATGTTATGTAAGATTCCTTTATTCAGGCAGGAGTGATGGTGCTGTTGGCCACGAGTTGAACATTAATGAGTCAGCAATATAGATATTCAGTGACTTATTAAATTCTGTTCCTAAACAGAAATATTCATAAAACAAGATTATGTATGGATCAATAGATGAAAATGTGACCCAAGGCTCATAGGTACATAACCTTGTGTTTCTTCTAGGAGCCATATCTGTGCTTGCAATGACTTTATAGATTATAATGATGGTGAATAATGAGAACAGATAATATAAAAGAATAGTTCCACCAAGTGGTGAGGAGTGTGAGGAAAATGAAGCGGGAGGAGGAGGAGAGGAGAGAGGAGGAGGGGTAGGGTGGAAGTGAGCATGGGTGCTCGGCGCTGTGGGAAGCTTGGAACCCAGGAGTCCTGGTGTCCGGTGTGCTGTGCCATCCACTCTGCCTTTGTGTTAGGCTGCTCAGAGCTGCTGTGTGATGCTGATGGTCACTGGGGTTCAGAACCATGGTTCCAAGGAGACTGCTGTGTATAGTGTGAGAACCGTCAGGGTTCACTGCTATCAGACATCCTAACCACAGCTCCTCTGGGAGCTGTTTTGTTGTAGTATTTTCCATGCAGATTTTCACCGTGTTACTCACCAGGAAGGGCTTTTTTTTTTTTTTTTTTCACTTTAAAATGCCCAACAGATGGTGGCAGTTGCTCTCTTTATTCTGGAGACTGGATGCATCCCAGCCACAATTTTAATTGTACTTGACAATTAAAACACTCAATATTGTAAAAGAATATATAGCAGAGGGAAAAGAACATGGCGTTTGTAGTCGGAAGGACCTGGAACTTTCTAGATGGGTGGAACCTAGGGAAGGTCCCTGCTGTTCTGTGGGGCTCAGTTTCTCCATCTGAACAACTGGGCTGGTAATACATGTCACCTGCATGTCTGCGTGGATTAATTCAGATGCGCTATGTATGGCTGCCAAGAGAATGCAGTCTGTGGTTAGACTTACCAGGGTTTGGAACTTAGCCTCAAGCAAGTGTTTTAATTTTCCAAAGCCTTAATTTCCTCACCAACCCCACAGGATTGCTGTGAGAATGAAATGATGTTTCAGGATGAGAGATGGTGAGGTGTATAAGAAGCTATGGCCATGATTAAATGTGCTTTGTTGGGAATACTCTGATGATCCAGTGGGTAGGACTCCATGCTTTCTCTGCAGAGGGCACAAATTTGATCCCTGGGTTGGGGAACTAAGATTCTGCAAGCCGTGGGGGTAGGGGCCAAAAATATATAAATAAATTAATTAATTTAAAAAGAAGTACTATTAAAAATGCTTTGTTAAACATTCATTAGGATGGCGATAATGATATAAGAATAATTTTAAAATAAGTAAATAATGAAACAAGAAAAAGTAAAAGGAATTGGCTAAGATTGGAAGAAATTAGACCCTCAGACATTGCTGGAGGGAATATAAAATGGTGCAGCCACTGTGGATAACAGTTTGGTGGTTTCTCAGAAGGTTAAACATAGGATTACCAGGTGACCCACAATTCTCCTAGGTGTATACCCCTAAAGAACTGAAAACAGTTGTTCAAATAAATACTATGTAAATATGTATACTATGTAAATATGTATACAGCCCTCATATCCATCAGCTCATGAACAGATGAACAAAATGTGATCTACCTACAAAATGGAATATTTAATAAAAAAGGAATGATATTCTGATATAGACTGCAACCTGAATGAAACTTGAAAACATGATGTAAAGGGGGAGAAGCCAGTCACAGAAGAGCACATATTGTTTGATTCCATTTACGTGAAACATCCAGAAGAGGAAAATCCAGAAAGACAGAAAATGGATTAGTGATTACCAGAGGCTGGGAGAATGGGGTGAGGTGAGGAGTTGCTCTTTAACAGGTATGGGATAGTTTTTGGCGGGGATTGATGGAAGGTTTTTGAAACTGATAGAGACAACATTGTAAAATGTCATTGAATTCTGCACTTTAAAAGTGGTTGATGTGAATTTTACTTCAATAAATTTTTTTAAAAAGGAGCTTTGTTAGAACAGAAAAGCCACCCAAAGGTTAGTGACCAAAAGTTAATCTATCTAGATCTCCGTGGATAATAAAATGACGAAAATCTCATAGAGCAAGACCTAGGAAGCATTACTGGGTCGGAGCCCAAGCTCCCTGCCATAACCCATCTCCCAGACGACCTGCACAGACTGGGGTCAGTGCATTTTTTTGGTCCTTCTTGGGATGTCCTGGGGGCAGAGACAGTGTCCAGCGGGACTCACAGTTTGATCAGATGCCAAGCTCATTAATGTGATCTTAGATTAAGATTCTTGCCAATGTTGAATTGCTTTGGCAACAGTGTGTTTTTCATTTGTCCTTATTTACTTCTCTTTGCAAGCACTCCAAACCAGAAACTTGAAAATCCGTCCTGGATTTCTGGTTTCACTCTTTCAGGCACAGTGGCTGTAATGAGTACAATATTTGACTTTGGAAGGGTCACATGGCATTTGCCTCTAGTGCTGATCCAAAAAGACTGTGTAAAACAGTTCAGCCTTTCAAGGGTTTGCTGGCTGGCTGTCTTACTTTCTGAGGGCATTGCGAGGTTCCTAGAAAGACCTAGATGAAAAGGGGTACAGACCTGCATTGCAAACCCCACTGTACCACTTATTAGCTGTGTGACCTTGGGTAGTTCAGTCTCTCAGATAATCCTCTGTTTCCTCTACTGTAACATGGAAATAATGGCAGAATTTTCTCCAAAGGGTTTTGTGGGGATGTGATGTGGTACATGCAAAATACTTAGAATACTGTCTCGCACATAGTAAGTGCTCAGTATATAGTAAATCTTATTAGTGTTAATCGTAAATGTTATTGTTACTTTTTTTTTCTTTTTTGCTTTACCAATGGCTCCAGGGAAATGTTTTCAACCAGCATCTAAAAGTTCTGTTTCTTGTCACAAAGTTATAGGGATTAAAGTACAAAATCTTTGTTTTTGTTCCACCAAGGGCTTCAGTCTATTCTCTTCAACCAGCATCTAAAAGTTCTGTTTCTTGCTGAAAAGTTATGAGGATTAAACTGACAAGCATTTTGAAATAGTCACAAAAGTTACAGGCAGGGGTGATTCTGAAATAGTAGCATATATGCATTCTGATGCTGGCTCTGAAACTCAGACAAGGACTAAGTCACACATTTGCCTGTTTATAAAATTTTAATGGAAAGGGACAAAAAAGGTAGACCCTTGCCTAGACTTTCTGAAATCACTTTCTCTCTTGAGAATGGCTTTTATTTCTTGTAGACGCTTATCGGAGAATGTCAAAAGAAAAATCCCTGCACCTTGAAATGTCTTTAATCAATCCTCAGACCTTTCATTTCTTAAAACCTATTCCCTTCTCCCCACCCTTTCAAGACCTGAAATAAAATGATTTTCCAGAAATGGATGACAAGATAGCAAGGGCAACGATTAATAACCCCAGAGCACCTTGGTGCCACACCTTCCTTATTTAAAATGAAAAATTACACTCTTCCCTCAGACTTTATTAAAAAGAGGATCAAAAGAGAAAGAGGAAGGGTTGATGTCAGTACAGCCCATCAGTGAAACACTTCTGAAGCATCGGCAGAGAGAAGTCGACAGTTGAACAGCTGGCAATTTGGATAATGAAATGAGGCTTTTTGCTTCTCTATCCCCAAACATTACATTTTAAATGTAAGAGTGAAGGAGAAGAGAATTTGATGGAGAAGGAAATTTGGAAAGAGTGAAGCTTTTTTCCCTCTTTTTTATCTTTCAGAACTTTGAAACTTTAGGACAGGGATCCTTGGGGCCAACTTAGTACTTCCTTGAATCTCGTGGAGGCATGTGTGTGTGTGTGTGTGTGTGTGTTTGTGTGTTTGTGTGTGTGTGTGTGTGTGTTTGGAGGAATGGTAGGCTGTGGGGGGGCACTGGATCTCAGCTCAACTTCAGTTGCTACATGATCAAGGTAAAGATTGAAGGTGAAGTTTACTACCAGCTATGGGAACTTCAGCCCTGTCCCTCATCTAGAACTTATTTATAAAACAGCTCAATGACACCTACCTCATAGGGCACGTAAGACAAGCACTGAACCCCCTAACTGGGGATTAGTTGAGATAAACATTGATATAAATACTGAGAATTAGAAGAATCAAGAATGATTACTTCTCTGGCTGGGATGGAGAAGGACTGGGCAGGAGACTGCTGTTAGCAGCAAAAATGTTTTCATACCTTTTTGCTTTCAACCATGTGATATATTTCTTTGATTAAAATACAAATTTTTTTTTTTTTTTTTTGGTGCACTGCGACAGCTTACAGGATCTTAGTTTTCCAACCAGGGCTTGAACCCAGGCC
This sequence comes from Oryx dammah, assembly GCF_014754425.2. Classification (NCBI taxonomy): domain Eukaryota; kingdom Metazoa; phylum Chordata; class Mammalia; order Artiodactyla; family Bovidae; genus Oryx; species Oryx dammah. The sequence continues at coordinate 56,723,258 of NW_024070196.1, forward strand.
ACCACAGTGAAAGCCACCAAGTCCTAACCACCTCCAAAGGGTGACTTTTGTTTTGTCACTCCCCAGTCCGGATTCAGTAAACACTGTTGACTCCCTGTTGAAGGCTCTGCTACTCTCCCAGATCTACTGTAACAAAACCACCACAAACTAGACAGCTTAACACAGCAGAAGTGTACCCTCTCACAGTTGCAGGGGACTCGAAGTTGAGGACCAAGATGTTGGTGGGGCCATGCCCCCTCCAGAGACTGTGGGGGAGAATCAGCCCCACCCCTCTCTCCCAGCTTCTGGTGGCATCTAAGTTCCAGTTCCAGTGGCTGCATCACGGCAGGGCCTGCCTCTGTGTTCACATGGCTTCCTCCTTTGTGTGTCCTTTCCTCTTCCAGTGACACCAGTCATGGGGGTTAGGATGTGCCTTAATCCAGTGTTCCCTCATCTTGACTTGATCATATCTGTAGAGACCCTGTCTGCAAATAAGGTCACATTCACTGGCCCTGGGGGTTAGAGTTTCAACATAGCTTTTGAGGGGATACTGTTTAACTGCAATAAGGACTCAGAGGCTTTTGTATCTTGGGTTTGCTTTCAGTAGGGGATGGCAGCAGGCAAGATCAGGGGTATAGGCACTGAAGGCCAGGCATCTGTTTATTTTATTATTATTATTATTACTTGGCTGCACTGCGTGGCATGTGGAACTTCCCCGACCAGGGGTTGAGCCCATGTTCCCTGCAGTGGAAGGGTGGAGTCTTAACCACTGGACTGCCAGGGAAGTCCTAAAGGCCAGACACATTATATGTATGCATTTCAATCTCATTTAGTCCTCACCAGCATCATGTAAAAATAGGTGGTTTTACTCCCATTTTCATTGACATTTATGCACCATTGGCTGTGTGCCAAAGATCATGCTGAATGCTCTACCTGTACGGTCTTATTTAATCCTCAGAATAGTCTAATGTTATCTCCATTTTGCAGACTAATAAACCGAGGCACAGGAAAGGTAGGCACAAGTTAATCTCTACGCCTCATGTTGCAAAGTCCACGGTGTTCTGTGCATATAAAAAGTCCCATTTCCTTATTTGATATTTACTTGGAACCAGTTCTTGTTCTTTCGGCTCAGACAGCAAGTCTTCAATGTGCGGAGGCATCTCTTTTTCTGGGGGAGTCAGTCACTGGGTGCTGTGCTCATTAGGTAATTCAGGGCCATGGATGTCTGCTCTGAAGATTCAGGGATCAGATGGGAAAGGAGGCAAAAGGTGAAATGTCATGTCTTTCTTAAAAATAAATTATAAAATGAGCCTGACACTCCTCGATAGACTTAGAAGGTTTTAGAATCCCCCAACCAATTCTTTCAGGCTCGACAAATAACTTCTCCTTCAGCAGTTCTCCCAAGATTTCCAGGGAGCCAGAGGAGGCGGCGGAATTCTGCTGCCTCCTGGGCATCGCCACCCAGGTGTCCTGCAGGCAGCTCGGACTCGGCTGGTCTGACCCTGAACTTACGCCATGTCCTTCGTGTGCTCCTTGAGCTTCACTGCTCCGTGTGCACACCGCTCCGTGTGCCCCATTCCCTTCTGCATTTTCCATTGCTGTGCTGACCCGAGATGAGGGGTGGAATCAGGACGTCAGCCTTGGCTTAGTGTCATGTTCAGGGGCACAGACTCCAAGCCCAGCTGTCCTTCTCTCCAACTGTATTGTCTTGAGTGAGTCATTTCAACACTCTGTGCCTCAGTTTCCCTGTCTACAAATTAGAGTGATTTCTGGCTACTTTGTAGGATTGTTGTGTGGCTATTAATTTGATACAAGTAAATCACTTGGAACAACAGTGTCAGGAAAATGGTAAGTTCTCAATCACGACAGCTATTTATTTCTCCTCCTCTTATACTAGTCCCCCCACTCGTCTCCATCTCTGCTGCCACCACTCCATTCCTGGTCCCGATCATCTCCCATCCAGGTGCCTCAGCAGCCTCAGGCTGGGCTCCTGCGCTTACCCTTGATTTGTCCGATCCTTTCTCCATACTGTGGCCAGATAGCGCCTTTCCACAACACTCACCTGGTCATGTCCCCTGTGCACAGCGGGTCCCACTGAGCGAGAATGGATGCTCACACAGCCCTGTACCAGGGTCTCTGGGCCAGTTTTAATCACAGAGGGACAGGAGTAGTAGCCATTGTGCACTCTGGGCCAGCACACTGGGTCCAGCAGGACTCCATGATACATGGATCCACTCCCTTGCGCTGTGTGGTTTTTAAGCCGTGGGATCAGAGAAGCACCAGCCCCTCCCCTGGTATGAACAAGGGCTGGGATATAGCAGTGATGTGAGGGCAAAAACGCTGGCCTCCAGCCCTAACCCATTTCTCAGCTTATGCCCACCAGGAGAGCCAGCCCTTCCCTTGGCATGAGCAGGTGTTTGGGTCCAAGGCTTGTGGATATAACAGTATGGCCAAGCAAGAACTTGGCTTCTGTATCATCATCACTTATGGTTGGGGGAGTGCCAGCCCCTCCTTGGGCATGACCGTGAGGCTGGGGTTCAAGATTCAACTTACAGCTGCGTGGTGTATTGGAGCAGAGCGTCCCCCTTGTCATTACTGGGTTTGATGGCCTTGAGCTTTCGGCTGCCTCAGGTTTCCGGGAGCTCCACAGGAGCCCCGTGCAGGGGATCAGCTTAGGAGAGTAAATCCCTGGATAGTCCCACTTTGCCCTTCTTTGCAGCCTCAGCTCAGATTTCTTCCTCCCTCAGAACATCTCTAGCCACACCAGACTGCCCGAAGTTCTCCAGACTCACCCTGTTCTGCCATCATCTGGCTCTTGACCCTGCTGTCCCCTCTGCCTGCATCCTTCCTCCCACACTCTCCACGCAACTCCTTCCCAGGACCTTCTCCCCCAACCTGAAGGTCTGGGCATAGGTGCCCTCTCCTCCAGGATGCCTTTATACCTCCTTCCCCAGAGGGTTGGCTTCCTCCCCTCTGCTCTTACCTGCGCTTTCTCCAACAGGGGCTTCCCTATTTCCTATTGTGAGTACTTCTTTAATTGAGGTGAAAGTCACAGAACATTAACAATTAACCATTTAAAAGAGAATGAGGACTTCCCTAGAGGTCCAGTGGTTAAGACTCTGCACTCTCAATGCATGGGTTTGATCCCTGGTCAGGGAAGTAAGATCCCATATACCACATCAGTTCAGTTCAGTCACTCAGTCATGACCGACTCTTTGTGACCCCACGAATCATGGAACACCAGGCCTCCCTGTCCATCACCAACTCCCGGAGTCCACCCAAACTCATGTGCATTGAGTTGGTGATGCCATCCAGCCATCTCGTCCTCTGTTGTCCCCTTCTCCTCCTGCCCCCAATCCCTCCAGGCATCAGGGTCTTTTCCAATGAGTCAACTCTTTGCATCAGGTGGCCAAAGTATTGGAGTTTCAGCCTCAGCATCAGTCTTTCCAATGAACACCCAGGTCTAGTCTCCTTTAGGATGGACTGGTTGGATCTCCTTGTAGTCCAAGGGACTCTCAAGAGTCTTCTCCAACACCACAGTTCAAAAGCATCAATTCTTCAGTGCCCAGCTTTCTTCACAATCCAACTCTCATATCCATACATGACCACAGGAAAAACCATAGCCTTGACTAGACGGACCTTTGCTGGCAAAGTAATGTCTCTGCTTTTGAATATGCTATCTAGGTTGGTCATAACTTTCCTTCTAAGAAGCAAGTGTTTTTTAATTTCATGGCTGCAATCACCATCTGCAGTGATTTTGGAGCCCCCCAAAATAAAGTCTGACACTGTTTCCACTGTTTCCCCATCTATTTGCCATGAAGTGATGGCACCAGATGCCATGATCTTCGTTTTCTGAATGTTGAGCTTTAAGCCAACTTTTTCACTCTCCTCTTTCACTTTCATCAAGAGGCTTTTTAGTTCCTCTTCACTTTCTGCCATAAGGGTGGTGTCATCTGCATATCTGAGGTTATTGATATTTCTCCCAGCAATCTTGATTCCAGCTTGTGCTTCATCCAGCCCAGCGTTTCTCATGATGTACTCTGCATATAAGTTAAATAAGCAGGGTGACAATATACAGCCTTGACGTACTCCTTTTCCTATTTGGAACCAGTCTGTTCCATGTCCAGTTCTAACCGTTGCTTCCTGACCTGCATACAGGTTTCTTACGAGGCAGGTCAGGTGGTCTGGTATTCCCATCTCTTTCAGAATTTTCCACAGTTTATTGTGATCCACACAGTCAAAGGCTTTGGCATAGTCA